>NC_050580.1:75763229-76063229 GCF_011100635.1 Trichosurus vulpecula
GGGAAAAACAACCCCTTCGATGGGAATCAGTTCAATGGACAGTTTTATTGCAAGAACGGGGAAGAAGAAGAAAGGGAGAAAGAAAAGGGTATCCAACATACATCTCAGACATACACACTAACACACAGCCTAGCTCATTTAAGGGCATTCAGCAGGAAGGGGGTACTTCAGTGGGTAAGATGCGCTCCAAAGTGCCCCTCTGAGAGTGGGGCTCTTATACTCTGACTTTGGGTGGGTCCCCCTAGAGCTGGCCAATTCACATATCAGGGGTCAGAGCAAAATATTATTTGGGGTGTTTGTTATCAGGAAGATAAACAATCTGGTGGTAAAGAAAATATTTTTGGGGGGACACAGCTGTACTAACCTTAAAAATGTAATTGTATTTTTCCATGAATATGTTCTATAAGCTTACCACCTCCCTTAAGGGGTCTGATATTGTCACGGTGGCCTCAAGCCCATAAGGCCTAATCTTATAACAATGGCTTCCATAAGCTACAACTTCCCTTAGGGGGGGAGGGGGACCCCAATCTTATAACAATGTGGTTACTCAATTATTCTTGAATATTAACCTAAATTGTATCTTTAACATATTGTGATCTTTTCCTTGCTCAAGATTCCTATAAATGTTACTTCAAATCTTCCTGGGACAGAGTCCAGTGGAGGATGTGGGGATGTATGTCATCCCTCCCTTTCTCTAAGCTGTAAATACTTAAGTGTTCAATTAAATTAAACTCTTATTGGCAGATTTGAGCCCAATTTTATGAATATTTTTCCTTCACCAGGTATTGAGTACTAGAGACGAGATTCAAATCAGGTCTTCTGACTCCAAATCCAAGCTTTTTCTACTATGCTATGCTAGAAACTTTTGTTAGCTTGGTCCCAAAGAATATTAATAACTGCAGCTTTTTTTCTTTTGCCCCAGTTCTGCTTTCTATTTTCCTTAGAGAATATTTCCTGAAGTTCAAATTCAAGTCAGGCTCTCCAGAGATACAAAGTAAATCCTTTCATAACTTTCCTAGTTTTGTCAGGAGTTGCTTCACTAAGCATGTCTATTTGATCTCTGGGTGATGGCCAGGCTTCAGGTGAATGACATAAAGAATATTGGTTGACAAAAACCAGTGCCCTCCCACCCACCCCCCAACCTTTGGAAAGTTGAGCTCATGAGCTATAATTTAGCACCTGCCCTTTTCCTTTGGTAAGCTTATAAAGTTCATGGTGTTATTTGAACTTCAAATCTCTGGCTGGAACTTGTAGTTCTGCACGGAGGCAAACATAAAATGGTTACTGAAATATTTTTGGCAGGACCCCCTGGGGTTAAAAAAAATCAAGTCAAAGCTTTCTGAAAGAAATTATGACTAACATGTATGGTAATGTGTATTTACTAACATGGATTACATACAATACTAACCTATATACAATTATGATCTAAGGCCTATTTCTCCATCTTCAGGTCAACGAATTAATCAACAAGCATGAGCACTCTTTATTGTGGTTTTGTTTTTGTTTTTTGGTCCTTCCTTCTTGAAGAGGACTGTGACATCAGGAAGATGCTGTCATGACTTGCAAGTGAATTGGATTTGAGTGAGGGAGGGCTGTGCAAGGTCACCAGCCTCACTTTCTCCTCCTGAGCCATCTGGGTTCAGTGGCCAGATAGAGATCTGGATGACTGGAGATGGCTCAGGAAGCAGTGAGGCCTTGGCTTTTCTAGGGGAAGGACTTTCCGAGTTCTCACTTTGACTGAGGCAGTGCCCATTCAGTGATTAGGGTTGTTTAAGTGAGTGAAGAGTTGGCCCCTTTAATTAAAAAAAAAAAAAGACCAAATTGGGAGGGGAAGACCCTCAGAGTTTCTGGACAAAAGAGAAACAGTTACTATTTATATTCACTCTGGTCCAAACAATGACCACTAAGTAGTGCTTGGAGGGGGGGGGGGAACATATTGTTGGCCAATCAATGAGAACCAGAGGGAATTACGACCTATTGTTGGCCAATCAACGAGAACCAGAGTGAATTAGGACCTATTGTTGGCCAATCAATGAGAACCAGAGTGAACTGGGTTTAAGCCATGGTCTTTGAGAAAGAGGTCTAGCCAGTAAACCCCAGGAGATTAAGGTAGGTTTCAGCCATCAAAATTTACTTTCCTTTGGGCAGAACACCCTCAGGTAATGCCGTGATACCCCCATCTGAAGACTCTGGGTAAGTCACAACTACATCAACCTCAGGTTCCTCATCTGTAAAATGGGGATGATAATAATAGCACCAACTCACAAGGTTGTTGTGAGGAGCAAATGAAATAATGTATGTAAAGTGTACTTTGTCACTGCTATTCTAACAATAGTATTACAGTGTTATTACAAGGAACAATGAACTTGGAGTCAGACCACCTGAACTGGAATCACGGCTCTGCCCATTTTCAGTGGAAGAAATCCAAGTTACCAATAACCATATGAAAAAATACTGAGTCACTAATAGAGAAATGAAAGCAAATATGAGGTTCCTCCAGTTACTATCAGATTATCAAAGTTGACAAAAGGGTAGAACGCCAAATGCTGGAGGGACTATGGGAAAACAGGTTCTTTAATGCCTTACTGGTGGAGCTGTGAAGTAGTCTAGCCATTCTGGAAAGCAATTTGGAATTATGACTAAAAAGCTATTAAACTGTGAATACCCTTTGACCCAACCATACCACTATTAGTTCTATAACCCCAAAGAGAGCAAAGAAAGAAGAAACGGACCCATATGTACAAAAATATTTATAGCAGCTCTTTTGTGGTGGCAAGGAATTGGAAACCGAGGGGATGCCCATCAAATGGAAAATGTGGCTAAATAAGTTATAGTGTACATATGGCATGGAATATTATTATACTCTAAGAATGATGAAGGGGGCACTTTCAGAGAAGCTGGGAAGATTTGTATGAACTGAGACACAGTGGGATGAGCAGAAGGAGGGGAACAATTCATTTAATAATAATGTAAAGACAACTTTGAAAGACTTGGAATCTCTCATCAATACAATACAATCAACCACTCTTGGGGGGGCAGTCAAATGGAAACATGCAGCCCACCTACTGAAAGAGGGGACAGGACTTCAGTGTATAGATGCATACACACGTTTTTGTTTTGGACTTAGCTAATGTGACAAGCAGCTGGTGGTACAGTGGATAGAGTACAGGGCCTGGAGTAAGAAAGACTCATCTTCCTGAGTTAAAATCTGGCCTCCAATAGTATCTGTGTGAACCTGGGCAAGTCACTTAACCCTGTTTGCCTCAGTTTACTCATTTGTAAAATAAGCTGGAGAAGGAAAGGGCAAACCACTCCAGTATCTCTGCCAAGAAAACCCCAAATGATATCACCAAGAATTGGACACTAACTGCTTTAATGTAGTTGTTTTGCTTGACTATACACATTTGTAACCAGTCTTGTTTTTCTTGCTTTCTCAGAGGAGAGGGGAGTGAAAATAAAAATTTAATCTTTAAAAAAAATCTGAGCCCTGGCAAGACCTTCCGTGCCTCGGTTTTCTCATTTAGAAAATGAGGAGTTTGGATTCTAAGGTCTCATCTAGGTCTAAGGAGTTTTCGTTCCCCGGCACAGAAACTTCATGCGCTTCTGGCATCAGGTAGGGAGACGCTCGCTCTCGCCTGTTGAGTGCGGCGCCAGAAGGGAGTGTCGGGGTGAGGGGACTTGCCCAAGGTCGCCAGGCCCCGGAGGGGCTAAGGGCTGAGCCCCAAAGTCCTTGGTCCGTTTTATCAGACCTCTAAGTTTACCGCCGGGAACAGGCGGCGTTAGCCTACCGCTGTTCCCCTGCTGGGGTGGGAATGCCAGACCCCGCCCAGGGTCTCCTCTCAAAGGTCAAGTACGCCTCCCATGAGGCGCCCAGAGAAAAAGGTTCGCTCCCTCCCGGTGTTCTAGCTTCTAGAGGTGCATTACAGAAACTCTACCCTCTGGCGTTCTCCTTGCACACCCCCCAGCGCCCCGACTGTGTCGTCATCGCCGCCGGGGATGACGTTTCCAGCTATAGGAGAAACTGGCTGCCACTCGAACAGTAGCTCCCCGCTCACACATAAGCCGGCTCGGGTTCCCCCTCCCTTCCCGGCTTCCCCGTAATTTGCCGCGATCGGGTTGGCCCAGGTGATTGGCCCTGCCCAGCGAGACTCTCGCCACTGGCTGAGTGAAGGCGCGGGTTTCCGCCTCCCCCTCTACCATTGGACCGCCCTTTGCGCTACCCAGGCCCAATGGCTGAACGGGACAGTCTCCTCCCCCCGAGAGCATCTGCGCACCGTCTTGGGCGCGATAGGCTCCTGTCTCCTGTCAAGGACTTCAGAATCGACCCCTTCGGAGCAGGAGCTGGACCTGGAGGAGTCCGCGCCCTTGCTGCCGCCCTTGGCCTCGCCATGCCTTCGTCCGTCTTCGCTGATGTGCCCCAGGCACAGCCGGTCTTAGTCTTCAAGCTCACCGCAGACTTCCGGGATGACCCAGACCCCCGCAAGGTCAACCTAGGAGTGGGAGGTGAGGATGCTGCAGGGGAAGGAGGACGGGGGCGGGAGTAAGGATCGCTCATCCAAGCAGTGCCCCGCAGCTCTCCGTAATCTCGGAGGGCCTGGGGTCCAGCCGGTCTGTCTCCAAGGCGGAGAAACTGAGGCGGGAAAAGGGCTAGAGGCATAAGGAAGAAACCCTGTTGAATGGGAATGCAGCCTCTCTGACACATCGGCCTTTGGAGCGACCTTGATCTTTAAAGGGGATAGTTGTCAGGGCTCAACTGGCTGCAGTGTTCGCTTTCCGGGTCCCTGGCTGGAAGCGCTGTGATCGTGGGTACATTTTAACGTACTCCGAGGCTTTTTCTGGGGCCGCACGAGGGTTTTAGCTTAAGGGATAGCCCTGGATTTGGAGTCCTTGGATCTGGCTCTACTGGTTGTGTGACCTTGAGGGAAATCCCCTTTCCCTCCTTTGTGATATTAGCATAATAGTACCTTCATTTTCTCCTCCGGAACGGAAGGGAATTTGCTTTGGAAACGTAGATGCAGAATGTCTGCTGGGAGGCTTGGGGTGACCACGGTGTGAACGGCAACGGCTCATTCTGCCGGGAGTCGTTTACTATGAGAATGCCTCTCTTGTATTCCAGTGACCTTGAGCCAACTCACTCTACTAGATAAAGGCCAAAGACACCCTCCTGAAGTCTGGGAGGCTTTGTGAGCCCTGTGACTCTGGGCGAATAGAAAGACCTCTTTTTGTGTTAATATGAAAAGTTGGTGGAGGTGGCTTCTGAAGCCCCTTCTTGCTGTAACATGACGTGATTTATTTGCTATTTCAGCATCACCACGTGGATGTTTGAGCTTTCATAGATAACTTCTTGGCTTATCTGTCCAAATGGTTGCCAAGTAGAGGCAGAAGTAACCTGTGGGAGGCAACATAGGGTTGGAGATGTGAGGGAAGAAAAAAGGATTATTAAGCCAGGGGTGAATCGAAGGAGGGTTGAGAGACCTTTTTCTCATTGTAGCCGTTCTTTGTACAACACAGAAATACTGCCACCTCTACATAAAGAGGATCCATTTTAGGGATAAGAGATGACTAGAGACAAAATATTTTATCACATAATAGATTGGAGGAAGTGTTCATTTGTATTACCCTGAATGGTGGTGGGATGGTCATCTTCAGACAGTTCTTTGCATAACCTTGTAATACATTCTGCTGTGATCTTTTTCTGTTCTAGAGAAATGATGTTCATCTAAGGCAGAGGTGGGGAATCTGCCACCTCAAGGCCACATGTGGCCCTCTAGGTCCTAAAGTCTGGCCCTTTGACCGAATCCAAACTTCACAGAACAAATCCCCTTAATAAAAGGATTTGTTGTGTAAAACTTGGACTCAGTCGAAAGGCAGCAACCTGAGGAGCTAGAAGGCCACATGTGGCCTTGAGGCCAAAGGTTCCCCACCCCGATCTAAGAAGAAATCTCTTAAAAAAAAACCTTTATAGGAAGTTATTTGGGTTTTTCTTCATATTATAATATATTAATTTCTTTGGTTCTAAAGCTGTAAGGCCAAACAAGCTATTTCAGTGTTTACTGTTAATGTGAAATAGATAAATTCTGCCTTTCCTGGTCTGAAATGCTTTAGTTAGGGTCAGATAATAGTGGTGGGCAATCCGTTTTTGTGATTTTAAAAAAAGGCCTTTGGAATCGAGCTTTATTGTGATGGTGTCTTTTTAATGTTCTTTTTAGAATTCCAAGTAACTCTTTTCAAAGTCTTCAGAAACATTTTGGGGGGGGAGGGGCGCGGTGCAGGGCAAGGCACAAGCTGGGGACTTCTGGTGTGGAAACTTACACCATGCAGACCTGCAGCTTCTCTTAGAGAGTTGCCTGGGTGTACTGAGAGGTTTATCAATTTGCCTATGGTCGTACAGCCTTGCCTGAGGCAGAACTGAACCCCAGGTTTTACTGACTGCAAGAACAGGCCTCTGTCCACTTCATTAGGATGCAGAATAGAAGAATCTAGGTTCCCAAGACCATCTAGTCTCATTTTGCAGATGAGTAAACTGAGACCTAAAGAGATAAAGTGAACTAATCCCAAAGTCACATTCAACAGCTTTAGTGGTATTTTTAGCATGGCACTTAGACTCTGGGTACTAAAACTCTCCATTCACTACCAAGTCTTCACTCAGGGCAGCACTACTGCCTAAGAGATCCAACTGGTTACATTAGTAGCCTGTACATGGCCTCTTTGTATCATTACATCCATGGATTGTCTTATTTGTTCGTTGCTACTGTATTCTCCTTGGGACTTGAGAAGGTAAGTTATAGCAACTTGTTTTGTGGAGAACTTATAGTAGTGTAAGGAAATTGCTTCCAGGGAAGCCCAAGGGAGATGCCCAGCCCACTCTACTATAAATAGTTGCATTTTATTATAAATTTGTCAATCATTAATGCCGTGTAGTTCCAAGAACCCTGATACCTAATCTTTGACTCAGAAGGACTACATTTGAATTCCAGTTACCTCACCTAGTTACTTAACACTGTGACCTTCAGCAAGTAGTTGTGACTGTCTCTGGGAACTCCCCTAATTTGTGAAATGGGAATAAGTAGTACTACACATTTCATGAATAAATAATACTTCACTACCCTTTGTGTTATTTGGGGGAGTGCTATGTAAAACAGGATTGGTGGATAGGTGACTAGGAGGTGCAGTGTATAGAGGGCGGGGCCCAGAGTCATGAAGACTCAACTTCCTTAGTTCAAATCCTGTATCAGACACTTAGTAGCTGTATGATCCTGGGTAAGTCACTCAAACCTGTTTGCCTCAGTTTCCTCTTCTGCAAAATGAGCTGGAGAAGGAAATGGCAAACCACTCAGGTATCTTTATGAAGAAAATCCCAAATAGGGTTACAAAGAATCAGACATGACTGAAAAAAATAACTGAAACACAACAAGAAGTCTTTTTTGTGTGAGTCACAAAACAGTTTTATTTAGGAAAAATATTTCCCGCAATTGACTATTAGATAATTAATCCTATTTAACTAAAGGATTTAATTTTTTTGTGCATGGAGCCATTTAAAAAATGACGCTTTTATTTTCAAAGGCAAAGTGCCTTTGTTTTATTCTGCATGACAGATAATAAATGGTTTTACTTCTTTGCACCTTAAATATTCAAGAGAAATTCCTTGTTTGAAATATACTTCCTCTTCCTTTTACCAGCCCTGCACCCCCCCCCCCAAACCTCCAGGATTAGTGAAACATTGCCTTGTCTTTTAAAGTTAACATTTGATACGGAAACAAACTATAAGCTTTAATACTAATTAAAATGAAACATATTAAATATTGCTTAAATATTAAACAGTAAAATTCTTTCTTTTACATTAAATAAATATTGACATCTTAGTTTATCATTAATGAGACCCTGACAATAAATCTTAACAGTGCTATTTAAATGCGCTATTGTTGTTATACTCTATTTAGCCAAACTATTCTCATTTTTGTATTCAAATAGTTTCTTCACCCACATACTAGCTTCTTGCTGCGATACTTCTTTTAAAAAATATTGACCGTTAAGTTTACTGCTCTAGGGAATTCCTGATAAGGAGCTCCCAAGATATAGTTTTAGATTTCGAGATCTGCCTAGGTCATCCTGAGGGATTAAGTGTTTTGTCTTGAATCACACAGCCAGCATGTGCCTGAAGCAGATTTGAAATCAGGTCATTCAGGTAATAAAATTTCCTTTAAAAAATGTAAATAGTATTTTTTTTTCCAATTACATGCAAAGACAATTTCAACATTTGTTTTTTTTATAAGATTGTGAGTTCCAAATTTTTCTCTCCCCTAGATGACAAGCAATCTGATGTAGGTAATAAACAGTTTTTAAGGGCCTCCTATTATGTGCAGGCACTCTGGAAAGAAACAGAGAAAGGTAAAAGACAGTCCCTGCTCTCAAAGAACGCACAATCTAATGGAGAGGCCACATGCAAACAGCTACACCCAAACAAGCTATCTACTGGATAAATTGGAGATAATCACAGAAGGAAGGCTTTAGTTAGCATTAAGGGGATCTGGAGAGGCTTCTTGCAGAGGATGGGATTTTAGTTGGGATTTGAAGGAGACCTGGGAAGCCAGGAGGCTGAGATGAGGAGGGAGAGCATTCCAGCTGCTGCATGGCCAGAGATAATGTCGAAGTCAGAAGATAAAGTGTCTTGGAGGAACAGCAAGAAAGGCAATGTCAACTGTATCTGAGAATATATTTGGGATATAAGGCGGAAGAAGATTAGAAAAGTTCTTCGTGACCTACCCCAGGCTACCTCTTACGAAATTTAAACGAAGCAAAATAACACAATGGGATACTAACAGACCTTTATAATATTCATATTGCCTAGTGCTTCCCAGATGCAGTCAGCTTTATATGTAGAATCCCGTTTGATCTTTGGAACAATTAAGTGGTCTTACAGATGATTTGTCCTGTGTCACATCTAGTAAATGGTTTCCAATTCCTGAAGTCCAGATTTCTTTCCATTATATAGGGTTCTTTTTTTATAGTTATAAAAATATTTTAAATAAGTTCACCGATCCCAGGTTAAAAACCCCTAGTTCTTATATATAGTATTCTTAAATATATGTATATATATATGTATCTCTGTGTATGTGTATATATATGTATATAGTATAAGAATATAGTGTTCTTAAAACCTTAGTGTTGTCAAGTCATTATAACCAGGTAAGAAGAATCATGTGAATCGCTTAATTTTCTGTGTTCTTTCCTTATTTTTTATTCAGTGTAGTTCTGAGTTGTCCTTCCAAAGGGAAGTAGATGGAACTGGAAAGGAGTGGGTTGTGGCTGACTAGCGTGTTTTTGAGGGTGCCCTTGAGTCTTGTTTACTACCTCTGGGTTTTGTTTACTACCTCCTTTGGACTCTCTTGGTCTTAAAAGGGTGCTTTAGTCTATAAAGTCTTACAAAGCAAGGACAGCAAGACAAATCTACTGGGGGCCAGGGAAACTGACCACAGATACTCAATTTCCCTGGTACGACTCCCTCCTATTGAAACCCTTCAGCTCTTTATTAAGGTCATTAGGTACAGGACACTGATAATGGGGTCAGACCTGACTATATGTGGGCCAGGGTTTGTGTAGGAAGAAGGGGAAGCAGCAAAAGGTAGCATTAGTCAGTTTTTCATGTGCAGATTTGTATTCACTCTCAAAAAATGCAAAAAATTTTCAAGGACACACTGACTATACTAGAGATTATGTAATCATAAACATTTCTAGATTTCTCTACATAAAGAGAAAAGTTTTGATTTTACTCTTCTTTTGGACTCAACCACATTATCCAATTTATCATCCACTTTATTCACCATTCTTGGCTCTGAATGAGTTTGCCTGCTCTCAGAAATGAAATCCACTCCACAAAGATTGGAGACTTGCTATCACCACACAAGTATGCCCTCCAAGCTCTTAAAGAGAGCTCCAAAAATAGAATGAGTGGTGGAAGCTTCATTGCGATAAACATATAGCTTCCTCATAGTGAACCATACTATTGGATTTATAAGGTCTGGCATTTTAAAAAAAAATAAAGCATTTTAAAGTCATACTTCATAAATTAACCTTTCCATTTTTTTGATAGGGATACTAGATTGGTAACCAGGTCTTCAGGTATTTTATCATGTCCCATGCACTAAGTATACAAAAGTGAGAAAGGCCAGCTGATTGGTGGTGATAGCACATATAGGGCAGTAGCAGCCAGGGAAGGGAATTTTGATTTGGGGAGTAACTGGGATGGTGGGTGGAGCCATATGACAATTGATTGTCAGGCGTGGTGTATGTCTTTCAATCAGCATTTGACTTAAGTCTTCCATAGTAACTTTGTAGACAAGATGGTGAAATATGGATGGGGTGAATGGGCTATTGTGTGGTGTAATGGACCAGCTTGGTATAATGGAAAGAACACTGGACTCTTGTTGGTATAAGCAAAGTACTTTGTAAACCATAAAGTGCTCTGTAACTATGAACTGCTGTTCTTATTTACTTTCCCAAAGAGTGTTGACGAGTGCCTTGGCATCAACTAAAAGCAGCTCTGTGGTGGCATTCCACAGGACCTTTGGATCTATTCTTTCTTTTCCTTTTCCTCCCTTATCTGTGTTTACTTTTATTAATCAGCCAGAGAAAACATTTCCAAGCAAGGGAACTTAAAGAAATAATGTGGTTTCAAAAAAGTGAGAATAGAACATTCTCCCTCTAAATCTGGACATGCTCTCCTACCACCAGAGACACACACTTATCACTGGGAACAGTGTACTCACCTAAGGAACATTCACAGAGGAGGAGTAAATATGTCTAGAGACACATGGCTGGGAGAAGGGGTCACATGTAGGGAACAGATGTGGCACATGGATGGAAAGGCAACTTCTGCCTCCCATGCTGCATGCCCTATTCTTTTCAATATTTGAATGAAGGCATGCTTCTAACTGTGCAGGTAACAGAACTGGGGAGGAGAGCTAATTGGACAGGTGATAGAATAATGATTCAGAGAGTTCTAACCAGCTGAAACCCTGGCTCAGGTTTCAGGCCTGGGTTGAGTACATTGAAATTTGATAAGGAAAGAATAAAAGACTTCATTTAGGTTAAAAAGATCAGTTGTATAAGTGCAGGGTAGGACATGCATAACTACCCAGCTGTTCATTTGAAAGAGATTTGAGGGGTTTATTTGATCACCAGCTTAAGGCGAATCAGACTATAATGCAGCTACTAGGAAAGCTGATGCAATCTTAGGCTCCATTAATAAAAACATTGCATCTAGATCATGGGGAACAATAGTCCTATTGTCTTCTGTGCTGCTCAGTGCACATCTGGAACACTGTGCTCAATCCCGGGGCCACACCCGAGGAGTGACATTGCTATACCAGAGGTGGAAGGTTGGGATGATAAGGGGTTTGGAAGAAGGCCAGAGCAAGGCAGGCAGGATAACTGGTATATATGTATTAGAAGGGTAGTCACACAGAGGGGGCTGGTGTGTGCTTGGGTTCTGTATTGCTGTAGATGTCAGAATTAAGGACAGAAGTTATGGGGTGACATTGTCATTATATTTCAAAGAATTTCTTTCATATAATTACAGTGCAATAAGCAACCTCGTAGAGCCTTAGAACTAGAGGGAAACTTGTTCAGTTGTTTCATTTGTGTCCAACTCTTCACAACCCCTTTTCTTGGCAAAGATAATGGAGTGGTTTGGCATTTCCTTCTCCAGCTCATTTTACAGATGAGCATCTGAGGCAAACAGGGTTAAGTGACTTGCCTAGGGTCACACAGCTAGTAAGTGTTTGAGGCCAGATTTGAACTCCAGAAGAGGAGTCTTCCTGACTCTAGACCTGGCACTCTGTGCACTATGGTGCCACCTAGCTGCCTAAGAAAGAACCTTAGACTAATTGAACCCCTTCATTTTACAAATGAGGAAACTGAGTCTCAGAGAAGTTAAATGGCTTATCCAAGGTCACATAGGTGGTAAGTAGTGTGAAAATCCAAAACGTAGAGGTAGCTTGGTGCCCTGGAAAGTGTGCTGATCTTGTAGTCAGAGAACCTGAGTTGGTAACTCTGCCTCTTAACACTTACACCTTTGTGACCTTGGGAAAATTGCTTATAAATGAGGGATTGGATTACATGACCTGAGTCTTTTCCATCACACTACATCATTCCTAAGGCAAAGATGAAATAAATATAATTTAAGTGAGTAAATAAACAGGCAAACACCAACAGACACTGGAATATAAGAAAATGCAGCAGGACCATAACTGTTTGTGGAAGTGAAGTCTTGAATAATTGAATAATACTTTGTTGGAGGGTTTTTGCCATGGGACTTTGCTCATGATCGATTTTAGCTGGTGCTAACTATGTATGGCCAGCAGAGTTGGTCATTGTCTTTCTAAACCTTCTTTGCCCCCTTTGCTGTTCTCATATTCCTAGGAACAAAGTCCACCTCCAAAAAGCTAGCAATCCTTTTCTGAAAATTGGAAAGTTGAAGAGCATTGGGTTTATTTCAGTGAGGGTAAGCCTGAACTATTTTGTCGTTGTTCATGCATCTTTTCTCTATTCACCCCAAGTATGTAATATGTTTAGCAACTCAGTGGGAGCTATACTTCAGAGTAGTCACAGGAAATTTCTAATATATTTGGAAGGGAGTATGGAAGTGAAGATTTCTCTTATGAAAACCATTTCAGGTATTTGTATTAGGGTTGGTCAATTTTATGGGCTAATAAGAGCAAGGATAACTGGACAGTGGACAGTCTTTGGGCTCTCATAATATCCTCATAAATCTCCACAAGCAGGGCAAGGACGGAAGCCACTTTGGCCTCAGATCTGGCTCGAGCTGCCTTTGTTTACAGATAGGGTGGGGTTTAGCTCAATCTGATTAAGAGTAAATGCTGCCAACTCCAGGAATGCAAGGACATAACTAGAATCCTGACATTGCTAGGATTGTTCAGAAGGAGGGACTTTCTCACTGAGCCATAATGGCCTTTGGACCAAGAAGTTAATATTGCATTTGATATTAACAATATTCTTGTCAGTGGCTTCCCATGGCACCTGGCACATAACGGGCCCTTAATAAATACTTGTTGACAGATGCCTCTGCAATAAAATTCAGACTATCATTTAAGGCAACTCACAATCTGGCTACCTTTCTAAACTTATTTCATATTACTACCTGTAACGTACTCTACCTTCTCACCATGTTACGAGAGCCATTTTTCCTTAACGGTACCCTTTGTGCCCACCTCAGAAGGGCCCTTCACCCAACTAGCCTATAGTGCTTTCTCTTCTAGATATTCCCCAGAGCACTTTACTACTTATCTGAGTACTCTAACCTTCCTTCAGTAGAATATAAACACCCTGAAGGCTGGAAGGAGCTTCCTTTGTCTCTATCACCCTTTGAGTGATAAGTGTGTGCTTTTACTGCCCAGGGCAACACTTAAGGACCTTGAGGGTCACCTGTGGCCTCTAGGTTCCCCACTCCTGCACTAAGGTTTAGTGACTAAGCCCTTGAGACTTGCTCCTATCAGGTGGAATGGGCATTTTCTTCCACAAAGCTGCCCTCCTTCATACATGCTTGGTGTTTGGTGAACCTCAATTATATTTGGGTTTTGAGGGTTAGAGGGGTTGGTTATATTGATTGTATTGACTAATCCATTGTACAAAGGCAGCCTGGATGAGAAATGAGAGTTACATGGTTGGTGGTTCATGTCCCTTTTCCTTTTTTATGGGTACTCAGCTCTGAGGTGGGCTTGCTGCCTAATGACAAAAAAAATTGTTAAATGATTCTTTGATGGTATTCCTGCCAATCATACTTAGCAACACACAGAAACATTTTTAAAAACTGATTTTTTACTATGTTCAGAGCACAGGCCCATGGTTATAGAAGACCCAGTGGTCTGGGAGCCGCAGTTTCAGCAACATTATAGAGGTCTTAGTTATGTTAGCAAGATGGATACAATGGAATTTGACTTAGGACCAAAGGGGAAGGATTTACACATCAAAGAACAGATAGCAGAAAGGGAAGATCTGTATCAGGTAAAACTGTGAAAAGTAATAACTTGAGAATAAAATTGGAATTTGTGGATTAACCATTGACATTGGAACTATCACTAGTTACTTGATGCACTCATCTTAAATAGAAGTAATAAAGCTAATCCAGAAATTCTAGCATCCCTAACCATTTAATCACCTGAGCTAAAGTTTGAGGTCTCACCTAAGTTCTGCAGGCTCCAGCTAGTAATGTGATCTACTGTTTTAGGCAAATGGAGGTAATTAAGCCAAGCCAGGAAAATTTTCTTAAGACACTGACTTGCCTCAACCTGGGAGTACATGTAATAGGGGTAGGTGGGAATGAATAGTATGAATTCTTGGAGTATTCACATTTTGGCCCCTGCTCAAATGGAATTACTTAAGTTGAGCCTTAGGGGAAGTTGGGGGTTCAGAGAGGGAATACATTTTTGGCATGATGGACAGCCTGTCTGAATGAATGGAGGTATCTGTTGGCGTATCTGTTTTGGGAACAGCAAATAGGCTAGTTTAGTTGGAACAAAGAGGATGAAGGGGAGTAATGTGAAGTAAATCTGGAAACGTAGATTAAAAGAGTGTCGGTATATTGTAAAGAAATTTATGTGCCATGCTGAAGAATCCATTTTATCTTAGAAGAATTGGGGAGCCATTGAAGAATCTTGAGTAGGAAAGTGGCATGGTCTGGCCTAAGATTATTTTAACTGCTATATGGATGATGGATCAGAGACAAAAAGAATGGAAATAATTAAAAATCTCTCAGAATAGTCCTTATGAGAGGTTATAATGGCCTAAATGAGGATAGTGACTGTGAGTAGAGAAGTCAGGTGAAGAGATGTTGTGTAGGTACAGTCAACAAGACCAATAACTCCTTGGATGTAGGGACTGGGCAGGGTGAGGGTAGGGAAACAGTTCTCTTTATTCACATTTTAAGTTTGAGATGCCTATGAGATATCCAGGGGACTTCTGTTCCTGTACAAGTTGGACTATGGTTTTTGAGATAGGTCCCTTCCAACTCTGTAGGTCAGCGATTCTAAGTTTTTGTACATTGACGCTTACTTGAAGGAGCTGTTGATGGCAGTAGCAGACAGTTACTTGTTTTCGAAATGTAGGTGTGTTCTAAGTTATCTTTGGTTATTAACTAGTAATGCATACTATAGAGAAATGAAATACTTCTTCTTCTGCCCCTGTCTGTGTTTTTGTATAAATTTGTAGTAGTAGAGTGTATCTGGCACTTGAATTTTCCCTATATGGGCAAATTTCACATTTGGCCCAGTTTGAGAACATTGATTTCTACCACTAGATGTAAAGAGAAGTTAACTGGAAATGAGGGGCTAGATAATATACAGAGGGAGAAAAGATTCCTGATTTTTAATGATATGAATGAAACATCAAAAAGTGAACCCAGGCCCAATGACACTATGGCCTCAGCATAATGCATAAGGTTTCTGTATGGTGATCACTTTTATATATGATTTATTAATGGTTTTCTATCTTGTTTTGGAGAAGGGGGTGATAAGCCTCTCTGTCATGCCAAATTTTCATACAAAGGGGGATTCCATTAAATTACTCCTCTGTCTTGCAGCATATCGCACAGATGATTCCCAGCCCTGGGTTTTGCCAGTAGTGAGAAAGGTGGAACATCAGATCGCTAGAAATGATACTCTAAACCATGAGTACTTGCCTATCTTGGGATTGCCAGAATTCCGAAGTAATGCTTCTCGAATTGCTCTTGGAGATGACAGCCCTGCCATCAAGGAGAAGCGGGTAAGTTCTGGGTAAGGAATCATTTATCCTTTAACAACTTGTGGAGGAAATTCACTCAAATGATACTTTGAAGTAAACCAAATGCCAGTGATAAGCAAGACCAGAGCAAATGACTGTAGGCTACTCTGTAGAGAGCGTGTCCTTTGGTATACCTTCTTGGCTGACTGTCTAGCACTTTAATATGAACTAATTTTTGATCATACCACTCCTTCTAATTTTGCAGTCATCCAATTCCATATGGTCACCTAGCTGTGTTCCAATACATTAGGAAGTTACCAATCAAACGACAAGTATCTATGAGTCCCTATTTTGTGTTTCCTATGCTGAGCACTAAGGGGCAGCTAGGTGGTGCAGTGGAGAGAGTGCTAGTCCTTGAAGACTCATATTTCTGGGGTTCAAATCTGGCCTCAAACACTTACTAGCTGTGTGACCCTGGGCAAGTCACTCAATCCTCTTTGTAAAATGAGCTATAGAAGGAATGACATACCACTCCAGTTTCTTTGCCAAGAGTCAGATGTGACTGAAAATGACTGAACAACAACATATGCTATGTTGCGAATTCCAAAGTGGAAGAAATCTGTAAGAGCTGATTAAAAAAGATTTAATACGAGTGCAGCTTGAGAGCCTTTGAGGATGGGCAAGATTTGAAGAGATGAAACAATAGTGGAGAGAGGGTCAGACTTGGAGTCAGGCAGATCTGAGTCCTGTCTTTGACAGAGATTGTGTGACTAGCAGCATCTCCTCATGACAAATATCCTTTCCTGAATGGAGTTTCCATACTGGAAATTTCTCATGCTGACAAAAATAACAAATCCAGGGACACCACCAACCCCGCCCCCAGCAGTAAATGAATGAATGAACAAATAAAGGTTTGCATAGGAAAAAGAGCATTTCCAGTGAGGGGAACAGGACAAATGAAGTTAAGAAAGCAGAACTAAATTGTAGGACAATGTATTCTGCCTACCTGGAGTTTACAGAGCATGTTATTGAGGTAGTTTTTGGAAATAAGTTAGGTTTGGTAGAGTAGTGCCAAGCCTTGAGACAAGCTTTGTTTTTATAACCCTGGTGCCTAGTCCTGTGCCTTGCACATAGTAACCACTTAATAAATGTTTGTTGAAGTGAATTTATTAAAGAATTATTAATTGAAGGTTTTTGAATTAATTGAATAGTGTTGTAAAATGAGTTTGACCGTACATATGGAGTACATTGGAGAAGGGGAGCATGGGAATATAGCTAAGAGGCTTTTGCAATAATCTAGTTATACCTGTTGCCATTTCTAGGCTGCCCTTACTTTTCTTTGTATGGGGGTAGGGAGGAGTTGGGAAGAATTGCCAGTTCTGGGCATAGAGTACCTGCAATGCAGCATCTAGCTTTTTCCAGGTCATAATACCTAAGAGAAGGAAACAGACCTAGGAATCCTGCATCTGGAGCACCAACATTCTCACCACCCTCTAGTTTCCTTCTTGATAGTTGTCTACATGACTAATAGGCGAAATTTCAGGGTAGCGTTATAATTTCCTTTCTTGCGGAACAAAGAGGAATGCAGAGTGAAGCAGACTCTTTTCTGTTTTTTGTTTTCTTTCTCATAGTTTCTCCCATTCATTATAATTCTTTTATGTAACATGACTAATGTGAAAATGTTTAATAGGGAGGTATATTTCTTGCTACGAGTATTGACTTAGTTTAGATGCAAGTTATTTGTCTCATGGATACAAGATAATACAAGTAGAAGCTGGTAGTGCATGATGGATGAGATAAGGAGGTTGTTAAAAGACATTGCTGCCTTAGAAGCACTAGAAATCCAAAGAACCAGATTGGGGATTAGGTATCTTGGTTCTTTTTCGATTCAGTGACTGAGCTACTAGATAGCTTTAGAGAAATCACTTCCAATCAGGTACAAGGCATCAGCCAATAAGGAAATACATATTGAGAGACCCTGGTCAGATTGTTCTCATAGCCTTAATTTGAAAGCAGCGTCTTTATTGTAAGGAGAAATCAGAGATCATATGGTCTGAGAAAACCTATCAGGTTAAGACTGGCCATTGCCAGTAGTGAATTCTGCCAAGTATATTAAATAGTCGTAGAGCTAGTGTTGCCATTTCAGGTCCCATGGGGTCGGTGAAAACTAGTGAAAAGGGAATGAGCTGCATGATTTTTGTTGGTGTCTGTATAATACAACAGGGCTATCAAGGGGCTAGAATGTGTGTTTTCAGGGTCAGCTTATCTTAGTTCAGAGATACTCATTACAAGCTTAGCCACCGGGTAATGAATTTTTTTCAACCACAGCAATAAAGCCTGTAGCAATTTAACCCATGCATGCACACACATCAATGTAAGAATTTATATGCTCAGACCCATGTTTTGGGGAATTAACTTTTTCTTAAATTGTCTTTCAGGTTTTTTTTCCGGTTTTCTGTTAAAAGAAAAAATTTTCAATATCTTTCATTTTTATATCACTTACATTTTCTCTTCTCCCAGACTTTACTGCAAAGAAAAAAATTCAGCAAAGCTACCTTTTCTTTTTTTTTTTTTAAAAATATTTATTTATTTTCAGTTTTCAACATTCATTTCCATAAGTTTTAAATTTTGTCCCCCTCCCTCACTCCTTCCCCAAGACAGCATGCAATGCGATATGAGCCCTACTCATACATTCCTATTAAACACATTTTTCAAATTAGTCATGTTACATAAAAGAATTATAATGAATGGGAGAAACCATGAGGAAGAAAACAAAATAAAACCGAAAAGAGTCTGCTTCACTCTGCCTTCCTCCTTTGTAGTTCTTTCTCTGGATGTGGATGGCATTTTCCATCGTGAATCTTTTAGAGTTTTCTTAGATCCTTGCATTGCTGAGAAGAGCTAAGTCTATCGAAGTCAGTTATCACGTAATGTGGTTGTTACTTCGTACAGTGTTCTCCTGGTTCTGCTCACTTCACTTAGCATCAGTTCATATAAGTCTTACCAGGTTTTCCCAAAGTCCACCTTCAGCAAAGCTACCTTACACATAAAAAGTAAGTCTCTAACTCAGAGTATTTCACACTCATTGTCCCCTACTTCTGTAAAGAAGAAAGGGAGATATTTTTCCCATGCTTAGCGTAATCAGTGCAGTAATTGTTTCTTACAGAACCCTAATGATCTGTTATGTTTCATGCACCACAACTTGTTTAGCCATTCTCCAATCAATGGGTATCTGCTTTGTTTGCAGTTCTTCAGTCTTACAAAAAAGTACTGCTACAAATATATTCATGTACATGGGGTCTGTCTTTTTGTCATTAGCCTCCTTGGGGTCATGCCTATCAGTGTAATCTCCAGGTCAAGGGATATAGACGTTTTAGTCACTTTTCTTTACATAATTCCAAATTGTTTTCCAGAAGGATTGGACCAATTCACAGGTCCACTAGCAGTGTCAGTCTTTCTGTAACCTCTTGAAGATTCTCTTCTTTTGTCATCTTTGCCAATTTGCTGGGTGTTAGGTGAAACCTCATGGTTGTTTCCATTTGTATTTCTACTATTATTAGTGGCTTGGAGCATTCATTCATGTGGTTGTTAATAATTTGCAATTCTTTTGAGAACTGTGTTCATATTCTTTGGCCACTTGTCAACTGAAGAGCGGCTTTGGATCTTCTATTCCCATCTTCTTAATGACTGATTTGGGTATAGTCAAACACATTTACTTTGCAAATACTCTGATTCATTAAGTAGACTTAGTTTTCATTTTGGTGTATTCTAATAAAGACAGACTTTCTTTCTAAACAGTTACTGGGATTCTGGCATCTCAAAATTAAAGGATGCAAGCATCAGTAGGAAAATGTGTTTGTACATGTGTGAGGATGCTCAATCTGAAAACTACTCCAGCCTATATTTCACTGAATTGATGTGACTCTTAAGAAGAGATGAAGCTGAGCAGAGGGAAGGATTAATTGAGTATAACATATGATGTCAGAGTGTCTCTGAAAAATAACAGACTGGTTTAGAAAGATGGGACACATTACTAAAAACAGATTAATCTGACTACTTGAAACCATTTCATTTCATGTATTTTCTAAGGAATTGACAAATCTTGGTTCAGACTCTGCAACAGAGAAATATCCTACCATGATGTTTAGTCTTTGGAAAATATGAATAGGACTTAACTACCCTCAAGCATCAATCATCTTTCTCTGTTTTAGATAGGAAGTGTGCAGGCTTTGGGGGGAACAGGAGCCTTACGAGTTGGGGCTGAGTTCTTACTCAAGTGGTACAATGGAAGAAACAATGCAGCCACTCCTGTCTACGTGTCTTCTCCAACCTGGGGTGAGTTTTTCATTGTTGGGGAAGGATGAAAAGAGAGAATAGGAAAGAATGATCCCTTTGACTTATTGATCACAAAGAAAATAGTAACAAAACTTTAAGTTGACCTGTGTTGTGGGTTATATGTGAGTAACCTGATGTTAGACTTCAGATTTCACCAAGAATAAATAGTAAAAATGTGAGATCGGAATATTGGACAGGCAGATAACTTGGTAGCAGGACACACCACTACAATAAAATACAATTGTAATGTAACTAGTAAAATTTATATCCTCATAAATAACCCTGTCTTAGGAAGTCTCATAGTAGGAAAGACATCTTCAAGATTCCTAAGAAAAGGTCTATATTCATTGTGGAATTTTAAATTCTGGCAAGCAGCATTTGTGAAACATTTGAACTTTGTATTTTCAGAAAATCATAATGGTGTGTTTACTGCTGCTGGCTTTACGGACATCCGAACGTATCGTTATTGGGATGCAGCTAAGAGAGGGCTTGACCTTCAGGGCCTGCTGCAAGATATGGAGGTGAGAGACTTATTTATTCATTCAATCATTCATTCACTCATACATCTATCTATCTATCTACCTACCTACCTACCTATCTACACTATATAATAGAAAGTTATAGGGAGCCTTGTGGCATTAGAAAGGCTTTCTAGGAGGAAGAAGGGATCTTGTCTTTGGGTTGAGAAGGGCTTGAGTCACTTTCCTCAAATCAGGTGGTGTTTTCTGGGGTTTGATTACATGTGTGGAACAAATCCAGCTTCCTCATTACCTTCCGTTGGCTTACCAAACCAGTACTGATTCTCCTTCCTGATATTTCCTGTTGATGCCAGTCCGAACTGATGTGTATTACTTTTCCTCAGAATGCTCCAGAGTTCTCTATCATTGTCCTTCATGCCTGTGCACATAACCCCACTGGCACTGATCCAACTCCAGAGCAATGGGAGAAGATTGCTGCTGTCATGAAGGTAACTGCCACTTTCAGACATCTGTCCATGATGCTGTTGATATAAACAAATACCTTTTTAATGCATGTACTGGTATGATTCCAAAACCCACTTGATTGACGGCATAAAGGCATCAATCCAGAGAATTGTCTTTCTCAGCAAAATCCATATTAATGTTTTTAGAACCCTGCTGTACTGGTACAGTTGGCATTAAAAGTCAACGTTGAAAGATGTGCTAAAGTTGAGGTTGTGATCATTTCCTTCCTAACAGCTCTTGAGAAATACAATGTTAAAATGTATTGACTAGGAACTGTCCAACCGGGCTCTCTCTGAAGAGATTCAATTGCAAGAGCACAGAGGATTTCCCCTTTAGTGTTCTCATATTCTGATGGTATGTGGTGGGATGATTCTCAGGTTTGAATAGGTTCACACATGCTAGGGCTCTCTCCCACATTGTCCTTGGGCCTGTCTAGCTCTTGCATTCTGGCTTGCTACTCTGCTCATAGATGAGCCCAGAAGGAGAGCAGCAATTGTACCTACAGGAGTGTAGGGAGAGAAATCAGTGACCTACAAACATCCTGAATGATGCTCATTCTGAGAAGATAGGTTGTTTCGGTTGGGGCAGGAGGATAGGCTTATTAAGGCTAGGACAAATTCTCCTTCTCTAACTCTCCTTCCATTCTTGCAGCGCCGATTTCTGTTCCCTTTCTTCGACTCAGCCTATCAAGGTTTTGCATCTGGAGACCTAGACAAGGATGCCTGGGCTGTCCGCTATTTTGTGAATGAGGGCTTTGAGCTTTTCTGTGCTCAGTCCTTCTCCAAGAACTTCGGGCTCTACAGTGAGTGTCCTCCTCAATAGATATCTTTAGCATACTGGGCCCATATCACACAAGTCTTGGCTGGGTTGGGAGCTTTTGTGTTGGATTTAGAGTTGATATATGTCTCTCTCTTTAGATGAGCGGGTGGGGAACCTGACCGTGGTTGGGAAAGATGGTGATAACGTCCTGCGTGTCCTTTCCCAGATGGAGAAGATTGTACGGGTCTTGTGGTCCAACCCTCCTGCTCAGGGAGCTCGGATAGTGGCCACTACCCTTTCCAGCCCTGAGCTCTTTACTATGTGGTAAGGTTCCCAGGTAGAAATAAGAGAATTAGAGGACTAGGGGCTTTATACGTAACCTATCCCATTACATAAATTAGATGATTTTGTTTTATGTTAATAACTAATAAGCACACTGATAGTTGGACATATATTCATATGTCAAATATTTATTGCCTGTTGTACATGTAAGGAACTAAGTGCCTGGTCGAGGGTAAGGTTGGGGTGGAGAATAAAAATGTTTACATGCTTCCTGCTCTTGGGGAGTCGTGCCTTTCAGCATTTCTGCAGACCTGGGAATCTCTTAGGAAGTTAAAGCAGGGAGATGGACTAATTAAACTCACAAATTCCCTTTCATCCTAAAATCCAGTATTCCAGAGAATAAAGGATACGTGGAACATCCTAATACTTCATTTCCTACAAAACAAGCTTCTCAACTCTCATCTTCTTTGGCTGAACATCCAAAATGGGATCTGTTTTGAACAAACTTGTAACCAAATTTTTAAAAAGTGAAAATGTTACCCAAGTCAAATATTTGATGTGGTTCAGTCATTGTATCAGCAAGGCGATAATCACAATATAGATGATAATTGTCACAATGCCTGTGTGGTTCTGTAACACAAAATATATGAGATTCTCCATGTAGAAGAAGTAAACCATTTATTCAGACCCCAAATAATCAGATCCCGTAACGAATAAGTCCACAACATCACAGCAGAAGACTACTCCATCCCACAACCTTCTGCCCCCTGCTGGGGCCTTGCCACCAACAACCAGACTTACAGCACAGCTATCACAGTCTGCTGTCTTTCCCTCAGCTCTGCTCTAACTGCTTTCTCAGCATTTCCTACGACACACTTTCCTTTTCCTCTCAGCAAGCTCCTCCTGCCGCATGTGACTTAGGCTTCCTGTGACATAAGCAGGTCACATGGCCTGTTAATGGGTGGGAAAGATCTTCAGATCTAAGTTGCTATTATAGGTATGTCTGACTCTTCAGGACCCCACTTAGGGTTTTCTTGGCAAAGATACTGGTGGGGTTTGCCATTTCTTTCTCTGGTTCATTTTACAGATGAGGAAACTGAGGCAAACAGGGTTAAGTGACTTGCCCGGCTATTAGTGTCTGAGGTTGGGTTTGAACTTGAGGTCGTCTTGATTCTAGGCTCAGTGCTCCATCCACCACGCCACTTAGCTGCCAAGTCAAATATTACTACAAAGTTAATATAAACAATTGGCTATGGGACTTAGTGGGAAGGACTTTGGTAGACTTGGCCTATTGAAAAATAAAATGTTCTAACATGGCATGGTATTCCACTACCCCGGTAGCAACATTGATTTACTCTTTTGATCTGTGCTTGGTCTATGCATGCTATCATCACTGAGTGAGAAGTCAGGAAGAAATACTTTAGTGGAGCAGAATATCTAGCTTTACCGCATGAGAGTGATAATACATAGAATTCTTTCAAAGTAATTAGGTGACCAAATGGTTCTTAGCTTGATTAGTGCCCACTCTGATATGGGGTATTAAACCTTAAGACTTTTGAGACACCCTATATAACTATTTTATAGAGTCAATAGTTGTCAATGGTTTCTGTTTAATCAGATTCAACCTTAAATCATTGTTAGACCTGCATGAGTTAAACCATTAATTAACTTTATAACAAAGCAGACTAGTCCTCCTCTGAACCCATTTTTATAACTATTTTTTAATGTTTGTTAGCTAATTTTTAGTTGGTAGGAGTGTTTAATATGTTTCCTTTTATCTAGATAATAATTTATTTCATTTCACTCTTACAGGAAAGAAAATGTTAAAACAATGGCTGACCGGATTCTGTTAATGAGAGCTGAACTCAGATCACGCCTTGAAGCCCTTGGCACCCCAGGAACCTGGAATCACATCACTGACCAGATTGGAATGTTCAGTTTTACAGGGTTAACTAGTAAGTACAAGGCGAACTGCCTCCTGGGTTGTCCATTTGTAGCTGTTGTTCTCTGAGGCTTTGCTAAGTTTGTTATTATAAACTACCTCCTCCAGCTTTGTTCCTCACTGACCTTTATCCACTTCCAATTTCCTTTCTATTTCTTCTTACGCACACACTTGTCATTTATTCCAGCACTCCTATCATATCTTCCTACAGTTCATCTCTGGTAGACTTCCTTTTAATTGATCGTCAGCTAAACTGTTAAAGCAGCCTACTTGGTCAGTGCAGGTAAACTCTATGGAACTCAATGACCTAGGACAAGTACAATTTTTTCATTGTTTGCTACTCAAATCTTCTGAGACACTTGGGGGTTCCAATAGCATGGCTTGGCATTTTAGCAGCTGACAGATGGTTGGGCTTTTTTTAGCCATGTGGTGCTGGAGTAGGTGTAAGCAAAGGATATAAGCAAGTTAGGAGGGATATCAGATTTCACTTCTTTCCAACTTTCAGGCCAAAGTCTAATGCTGAATCCTTGTACATGCTTCTCATTATTTTTTAGCTTTACCACAATTCTCTATAAGATTTGCTTGGAGAAAAAAAATTTCATGATGGAGCTTCACTGGTCACAGAGGTTTTTTAAAGATCATCTTAACTATTTTAGAAATGTAAAAATCAGCTATGTGGAATTTTTGTCCACTAACAGGTAGAAAGAGACTTCTTCAAATCCTAAAGATTCTTATGATGAGTGAGATAGGAGGGAAGGAGTTAGGAGAGCTAATATTTACTTGCCCTAGAGGCACTTACAAAGTGTTAAAAAGGAAAGAAACTTGGATTTGGGAACTGGAAGGACCTCTGCCACTTACTAGTATTATGATCCTAAGCAAATTCTTTACTATATCTTGGGCCTCTGTGATCCTAGGAAAGCCATTTCACATCTCTTAAGACTGTTGCTTCATTTTTGATATTTTGATTGTTGTGAGAAATGTGCTTTGTGAACCTTAAAATACTAAAAATCTGAGCCATTAATGTGAGCAGGGTGGTGTAAGGAGCTTGGAATCACAAGACTTGAGATTACATTCCTGGCTTTGCTACTGATTTCCTGTGTGACCTCAGGCAAGCTGCATGTAGGACTTTTGTTTACTAATCGATTAAGTAGTTAGACTATCTCTACCTTCCTACCTCTAAAATCCTATGATCTTATCTAAAGAAAGTGGAGTGCACATAGATAACCAGGAGATAATGGATTCAAGAGAAGAGGAGTATTGACTAGGTGAGGTTTAAATTTAAAGACTCAGGGAAACTTAAAAAAAAAAAAAAGGAAAAAGGCAACAGTTTTATTGAACATACAGGGTGTCCCTTAAGTCTGGATACATAGGAAAATTGATGGCAATGTGGAGTATTGCATCAGGTTCACTTGAATCTTGCAAAGCACATCAGCCTTTGCATCACAAATGATGGAAATCTCATTGACGATGTTATTTGTTAATATTCCAATTAAAGAAAATGTGGTTGAAATTTTCATTCCTTTCACTTCTTGAAAATGTGCATTTTTGCCTTTGTGTCCAGATTTTAGGAACACCCTGTAGATCACAGGAAGTATTTTGCGATCTTGTACACACCATTACTTTGTATGCTTCAGATAAGCATCTGTTAAGTATACTAGTTACCTATTTCCAGAGGTTTTTTTCATTTGAAAATTAGAGAGATAGAGAAAAGGGAAGTATTTCCTTAATATTTGTGCTTACAACATGAAGGTGGAATTTTTAGTGTCTGTTTCAGCAGATTCTATCATTGCTTACTTTTCTAAAAAAATTATTAAAGTAGTTGCATCTAATTACATACCTCCTAGGGTACAGTATCACTTCCCTTAGTGTGGATAAAGAGTACTAAAATCCAGTCTTCTGACTTCCTAGTCCAGTGCCATTTTTCTACACTAGGCTGCCTTCTATTATTACTTACAGGTATTACTTAGCAACCTTATGTGACTTTTTCACGTTTCATTTTCTAAGAAGAATCATTTAGCTTTATATTTAGAGGTAGAAGAGTCCTTGGAATTCAACCTCATTTTGTAGATATGAAAACATAAGTCAGGGAGTGTAAGTAATGTGCCCAAGGTCCTAAGGTATTTAATGGCATAAGCAGGATTTGAAATCAGGCCCTCTGACTCCAGAGCCAGCATTCTTTCCATTGTACCAGGAAGTAGCAATGGAGAAGTCTTCAATTCTTACTTGTACTTAACTCTCGATTATTCAAATACAACAAGAAATAAAAATCAAAGTTCACACTTTGCCAAAGACATTGAAGGAAATATTTCTACCTAAAAAATATGGCATCTCTGTTGAATACAGAAGAAGTATAGAAATTAGGCCTTCTGCTGTTAGATCTTCAGCAACTCTGGCCTATGAATTCTGCCCTCAAAAACATTGGTTTCTTCAAATGCAAATCCAGGAAATACATTGGGGTGAAGCAAAGGAGCCACTGGAAGTGTTTTATCCTAAAATGAGGTGGCCTGCCGCTGTCTTCATGAGCATAAAACAGCTTCTGTTGTTTTGAATCTCTTACTTAAGATTGTAGGATTTTTACATAATTATCAGAAGTCTTTTTTAATATCTAGGACCCAACCTAAATTTAACTTGTGAACAACATTAAGCAGCTATACAGCTAAATAGGAAGATCTGTTCAATTGTAATAAATTTTTTAATAAAAGGGGCTTCTTTGGGACAGAGAAGCTCATGTTTGAGTACATCTCAGAGTTCTGGGAAAACCTAAGAAGTATTGGGGAGCTTGTTAAGGGAGAGAGGACCTAGTAGTCAGCTGTAACAGTATCTGTTGATACAGATCTCTTTGCTAGCTAAGTACATTGTATCTTATGATATGGAAGAAACTTCACCCTTGTCTTTTCTGGAAGACAAAGCCTAAGAGCTTTGGGCCATTTTCAGAACTAACTAAGGGTAATGGAAGTGATCTCCACCTTAAAAACAGCTTTGTATTTCAAAAGCTAACTTGGAAGTCAATTGTTTTGAATTCAGATCATAGTTTCCTACATGTAGGCACTTACCAGTGGTGACTAGGTTCCTAGACTGTCCTACAAAAACCTATTTAAGCCAAAGTGTGGCTGAAACACTGTACTTCTGTAATGGGGGAAAATTGTTAATGCTAGTAAATGTACTATTCTGACCTGTTTTGGTTAACAGACAGAGATTTTTTTGGGTGAGTCTAAAGGGCATTTGTGACTATTTCTAGGCTACTAGAGGTTGATGGTACTGCGTCTCACATCTTAATTCCCTGTTTCCTTAAGGTAGAGGTTATCTTTAGCACTAATTTTATGCTTATGGCTACGAACAAGGTAGTTTGAGGCTCACAGATGGAATGAAGAGAGGGACAAAAGGTGAAGCGCTTTTAGAAACTTAGGTAGGAGTTAGAAATGTGGGTGGGTGGAAAGATTGCCTGACTGTATAACTTTTCTGTTAGCAATTAAAGACAACAGAGAAGTGAGGAAATTGATGCTGGGTTATAAATGGCCACTGCATCATCACGTCATAACATTTGTGTAGCACTTCATAAATATTTGATTTTTATTAAGAACAAGTCACGCCAAATCTTATTTCATTTTTTAAAAACAAGATTACTTAATTGGTAAATCTGAAATAAGCTGTAGCTATAGTTTGTCCAGATTTTAGCAAAGCCTTTGATAAAGTATCTCATCTCATAGGGATAGGGACTGAACGTATGATTTATTTTATATAGAGAACTTTTAAAAAAGGAAACTCCCTCTAGTGATGCAGGTTGTCAACTTTTCTGCAACTTAAGAGTCTTAGGCAGCTTCCTAAAGCATTGGGGGAAGGAGGGAGGGGCTAGGGTCACACAGCCAGCATATGTCAGAGGCAAGTCTTGAATCTTGGCCTTTTTGGCACAATACCACAATGCCTCTCACATCCTATCTCATCTTATGTTTGTGGAAAACAGAGAAGGTCATGGGACTAGATAATAATACACTTAGATGGAAAGAGAACTACATGAATGACCACACAATGTCAACTTGGCAGGAGATCTCCAGTGAAGTGTCCCAGGAATATATACTTGGCCTTATGTTTTCTAACATTTTTATCAGGGACTTTGGTAAAGCCTGAATGATGTGTTTGTCAAATCTGCAGATGACACAAATCTGGGAGGGATAATATGTGCAAAAAAATTTGTTCCAGCCCTTTTTGTGTTAGTAAAAAAATTTGGAAACAAGTGGATGACCACCTATAAAGGAATGGCTGAATACATTGTGATATGTGTTATAATATCGTAATATGTCATAGATTATCATTGCTCTGCATGAAACAATGAATAAAAATAATTCAGATAAGCTAGTATGAACTAATAAAGAATAAAGCTAAGTAGTTCCAGGAAAATAATCTGCTCAGATAATCCAGTATTGTAAAGGAAAACAACACGAAAGATGCCAGAACTCTGAACAATGCATTGACCGACTTTGACTTTAGATGACTGAGGATTAAACCTATTTGCCTCCTCTTGGTAGCAAAATGTTGGTCTATAGATATGGGATGAGGCATTTTAGCAAATATGGTCAATGTATTGACTTTGATTAGCTGTGCTTTTTGGGGGGGAAATGAAAAGTCATAAAAAGGCATCAATAAAACATGTTTGTTTTTAAAAGTTGGGAGAGGTGGCTATTCAAAAAGATGTTGATATAGACTAGAGTGTTGGGCAGAATCTAATAAGATAAAATGCCATAGAGATAAATTTGAAGTCTTACACTTGGATTGGGAAAGTAGACATCATAAGTATAAGATAGGGAAGGCACTACTAGATACCCATTTTGTCTGAAAAACGTTTTCATGAGCCATAGACTCATGAGCCAAGAGCAGGATGTAGCCAAAAAAAAAGTCAACATGATATTGAACTGCTTTAGAGGCGTGGCTTCCAGGAAGGGGAGGTGATAGTCTCTCTGTACTCTGCCCTGGTCATACAACATCTGGAGTAGTGTTTTCAGTTCAGGGAGCCTAAGTTTAGGAAAGACATTGATAAACTGAAGAGTATCAAGAAGAAGGCAACCAAGATGGTAAAGGATCTCGAGGCCATGTCAGGAGAAGAAGTTAAAGGAAGTAGGGATGTTGGACCATTGGGAGGCCTAGGGGGATGGGGAACCTGACAGCCATCTTCAAGTATCTGAGACTTACTCTATTTGGCTCCATGGAATAGAACCAGGAACAATAGGCAGATGTTGCAAGGGGGCAAATTTAGAGCTGGTGAAGGGAAGGGACTCTTAATCATTAGAGTTATGTGGAAGTAGAATAAGCTGGCTTAGGAGGTAGTGGGTTTCCCCTCCCTGGAACTCTTCAGACAAGAAGTACAGTGTCTACTTGTTGGATTTGTTATAGCAAAGATTCCTTTTCAGATTTGGAAGTTGGTTAGATGTCCCCCTGAGGCCCCTTCTAGTTCTAAAATTTGTGTTCCCTTGCCCAGGGGAGGGAGGAGAAAGAAGTGATAGGGAAATGACTGGGGCATTGGTGCCTTTAGCTCAGTATAACCGGCCACTTTCTAGTTCTGTGATCTAGGATGTGTGGCATACCCCAAGAGGCTAAGAGGATGATTAGAGACTACTGTTCTAGAGGGTAGGCTCTAATTGCATTGAGATAGGTGTGGCAAGGGAGGAGAAGGCCAGGGAAAGCTATTCATTAAAAGATAAGGGATGCTTATAAGTCAGGCCATAGATTTAGAGCTAGATGCCACCTTAGGAGACATCTATTCTAACCTCATTTTTCAACCCAAAACAAGGTTAAGTGACTTATTTAAGGTCACACTTGGCTCACATGAGTAGTAAGTAGCAAAGAATCTGTGTCCTCTGATCAACTCCAAATCTATTGATCTTTTCATGGTACCACACCACTTCTCATGTCTTGCTCCTGGGAAGTACTCCTAGGCTCCATTTCAACAAATATTTATTAAACAAAAAATAATGTAGACCTTGACTTCAAGGAGCTAGTGGTATCCTAGTTGGGAGGATAGGATACATAACCTCCAAATAAAGTTTCTCTTAGGAAAGTCTTAACTCTAGGGAGTTAATCCTGAGGGTTAATAATCTTTTAAAAAAACAACAACTATGTTTTAATTCATCTTTATATTTACTCAACTGCCTGGCACAGTGTTATTCACAAATATGATAGGTGCATAGTACAGTTTTAGAAAATATAATTGAATCTGAGTGTCTTCTGTGTGTTAGGTACTATGGATAAAAAAGCCTTTGGCTGTGTGTTAGCATATAGTCACATTCTAATGAATCTTAGCTTTTTGTGTGTATGTCTTATCTCCCCTACTAGACTGCAGTTCTGTTCCACCACAGCATATACCACGGTACCTTAAGTATAGTAGAATTTCAGTGAATATTTGTTGAATAAATGGTGAATGCAGTTATGTATGAGACACAATTCTGATTTGCTAGAAACTTAAAGTCTAATAGGCAACTAAAAGTTATAGCTAGAATCAGTTTGAAGTGCTCTTACTGCTACCCAGGCAGAAATATAGTAGAATGTAAGCTGCTGGAGGGCAGGCAGTTTTTCCTTTTATTTTGTGCCTTCATGCAAAAAAAAGCACATTTTTAAGCATTTTTTTTTTAAATTTTGAGTTCTAAGTTTTCTTCCTCCGTTCACCCTCTCCTCCACCCACTAAGAAGGCAAGGAATATGATTCCCATTACACATGTGAGATCATACAAATCATATTTTCATATTAGCTATGTCACTAAAAAAAAAGGAAGAAAAATGAAATGAGAAGATTAGACTTCATTTTGCACTCAGAGTTCATCAGTTCTCCTTTGGAAGTGGATAGCATTTTTCATCATGAGTCCTTCTTAATTGTCTTGGATCACTGTATTGGTCAGAGTAGCAAAGTCTTTCACAGTCAGTCATCATTACAATATTGCTGTTATCGTATACACTGTTCTCCTGTTTCTGTTCACTTCACTTTGCATTAGTTCACATGCATCTTCCCCGGGTTTTTCTGAAATCATCCCTCTTGTCATTTCTTTTATCACAATGATATTCCATCACAATCATAGACTATAATTTGTTCAACCATTTTTCAATTGATGGGCATCTCTTCAATTTCCAGTTCTTTGCCATCACAAAAAGAGCTGCTATCAATATTTTTGTACACATTGGTCCTTTTCCTTTTCCTTTGATCCCTTTGGGATACCGACCTAGTAGTGGTATTGTTCGGTCAAATTGTATGCACAGTTTCATATATCTTTGGATACAGTTCCAAGTTGTTTTCCAAAATGGTTGGACCAGTTCGTAACTCTACCACCAATTTATTAGTGTACCTATTTTCCTCCAGCATTTATCCTTTATAGGTGTGAGGTGGTAACTTAGAGCTGTTTTCATTTGCATTTCTCTAATTAGTAGTGATTTGGAACATTTTTTCATATAAACAAATAGCTTTGATTGCTTCTGAAAACCGTCATCCCTTGATCATTTATCAAGTGGGGAATGGCTCTTATTTTTATACATTTGACTCAGTTCCCTACATAATTGAAAATCAAGGCCCCATCAGAGAAACTAAAAATTTCTTGCTGTAAAAATATTCATTGTTGATGGTACCTTTTAGCAAAATGTAGTATCCTGGGGGGTTAAAAATTACAAAAGACTACTTCCTCAGAGGCTGATGCCTTCAGTTTTTCTTATGTAAGTTGAACAGAATATCTCTTTTGTCATTTAGTATCTCTTCCGGGGAACAGAGGAAGAAAAAAGTGACAACCTTCTAAATACTCAGCTTCTGTTGTGAACCAAGTCCTTGCTATTTTAACTATGACTTTTGTCTTTTCAACAGCTAAGCAAGTGGAATATCTGATCAATGAAAAGCACATCTACCTACTGCCAAGTGGCCGGATCAACATGTGTGGCCTGACCACAAAGAATCTGGATTATGTGGCTACCTCCATCCATGAAGCCGTCACTAAAGTCCAGTGAAGAAGCACCAACCCAACCATTACCACCAAAGCTGCTGTCTATCATGTGTGTGTATCCCCTGCTTGCACGAACCCATTATCTATATAGTGTAATAGTGACAATCAAAGGACTGAAATGACTACAGTGGCGGGATACCAATGTTTGGAGTTGACTTGATTTGAGATTGCCCAGGATTAGGGCCCTTCTGGAGACCCATGCAAAATGAATATTTTTGATTTAAAGGCAAAAAAAGAAAAGAAGAAAAAACTCCCATGTTATTTTGATCATTATGTGAGTTAAGCATGTTGACCCACCCTCCCGAAATCAGTGTGTTCATAGTTCATTTGCTTCTGTGTGAGTATTATAAAAGAGATCATGTCAAATCATTTATTCTTGGAGCAAGCCTAACCCCAAAGATCAAGTCATCAGAAGAGCTCTGTGATTGTAGCCATTGGCGATGCCATTAAAAACAACAACAAACAACCTTTTATCTCTGCAAAGGCTTTCTTTCTTTTTCTTCTCCTATAGTTTTCTCCACTTGGTTAGCCCTACTCCCTAAGCTCTGGTGCCTTGGTGGTTTTCCAAGGTCAAAAGAGTGTTTCTCCGCTTTGTCTCATACTGCTGCCACATCCTTAAGCCATGCCAAGACCCAGCTAGTTAAGGAATATGGTACACTAAACTATGGTAGCTCTGAATTTCAACTGATACAAGTATGATTTCTTTGTGTAAGTTAGGATACTGAAACCAAAAGAAGAAATGCTATACCTCAGTGTGTCCCTGTTGGGGCATCCTTGTCTAGAGAAGGGAACCCTCTTTCCACTGAGAGCCAACTATGGCACCACTTCTTATTACTGACTCAAACCCAGCTATAGCCACCTAACCCACAGGCCAATACCATAATTACATTGGACTTCACAAATCTCAGTAAGTCTAATCTTCTAACTAATGAACCTTCTAAGTCTCTAGGGAATTACAGGATTTGGAATGAGTGGAGTTTTTGGACAGCCAGATTACCCCCATTTTATAGATGAGAGTACTCAGTCCCAGGGATGAAATAAAGGCCATGACCATATACCTAGTAAATAGCAAAACCAGTGTTCGAACCCAGGTCTTCTGACTCTGAATTTAGTGCTTTCTGACTCCAAATTTTAATTTCCATTTCTCTAATCAATAGTGATCTATAGCATTTTTTCATAAAATTAAATAGCTTTGATTTCAGTGCTTTTGCCACTCCTATCGGGTTGTTTCTGAAGACAACTATCCCCCCCACGACCTTCCTTTACTCCCCGTCTTCTCCTCTAGGCTAAACATTTATAGTTCCTTTAACCTTTTCTCACAGGATGTGGTTTCTAAACAACTCACTAGATGGGTCACACTAATTTATCAACGTTCCTCCTAAAATATGGCACCCAGAACAGAATACTCTAAATGTATTCTCATCAGTGCAGAATACTGTAATTGCCTAATTTTATTTCATCTTTGAATGCAGCCTGAGAATGTTTTGGTTTACTTTTTCCCCCAGGCACATCAAGCTGACTCATTGATATTGCCTGTATCTTTTTCAATTGAATTGCTTTCAAATCATATCTTCCTCCATTCTACATTCATGTAATTTTTTTTCATTTCTGAAAATTCTCAAATATTCTTTAAAGTAGTACAATTTCACACGTGACATAATTACTTTCTTAAAAGGTAAATGGAAGGCCTCACACTTTAACTCTTAAAATTTTATCCTCTGCATTTTAGTTTGGCATTCCTGCCTGTTGAGATCAGTTTGAACCTTGCTTTTTATTATTTCCCTACCTAATAAGCATGCCTTTAGGTCTTCATATTGTGGGTGACAAATAATACCAACGAAAACTTTTACACCATAAACTCCTTGTATGTAGGGATTATGACGTATCTCGGTATCACCTTCAAAACTTAGCACAGTATTATGCACACCATCCTTCATTTCTCTTCTTCCCTATTGTTGCATAGCTTCTTGAAAGACTTGTCTACACTTGCTGACTCTACTTGTTTACCATGTACTCACTTCTGAACCTCTTTCAATCTGGCTTCTGATCCTACCACTGAACTCCATGTTTACCAGTGAGATACAATGGCCTTTTCTCAGTCTTTATTGAGCTTTTGGCTGCTTCTGACAGTGTCCTTTCCTTGGTTTCTATGATATTGCTTTCTCCCAGTTCTCTTCCTATGTAGAACCTTTATCCATCTCTCACTCCCTAAATGTGGGAATATGAACAATAATACAAAATAGACCTTTATGTAGCACTTAATTTTGCAAAGCACTTTACAGAAATTATCATGTGAGATCAGTAGTAAAACAAGGATGTCCATTATCACCAATATCATTCAGTATTGTCCTAGAAATGCTAGCAATAGCAATAAGAAGAAAAAGAAATTGAAGAGATCAGAGTAGGCAGTGAGGTAATAAAACTATGTTTTTGCAGATGACATGGGATGTTTGGAAAATCCTAGACATTCTGCTAAAAGGTTGGTGGAAACAATAATTTTAGCAGAGTAGTAGGATATAACCCAAGCCTACATAAATCAGCAGGATTTTTATATATTACCAACAAAGCCCTTCAAGAAGATAGTTCATTTAATATAACCATAGGCAATATAAAATACCTGGGAGCATACCTGCCAAGACAAACTCAGAAATTAGGTGAACATAATTATAAAACACTTTTTATACAAATAGAGTCAGATTTAAATAATCAGAGGAATATTAATTGTTCAAGGGTGGGCTGAGCCAAAATAATAAAAATGGCAATTCTACCTGAAATAATCTAAAATTAAAAGGCTTTTGTACAAATAAAACCAATGTAGCCAAGATTAGAAGGAAAGCAGGAAATTGGTGGGGAGGGTGGCAAATTAGTTTCTCAGATAAAGGTCTCATCTCAAATATATAGAGAACTTTGTCAAATTTATAAGAATATAAGTCATTCCTCAATTGATAAATGGTCAAAGGATATGAGCAGGCAGTTTTGGGGAGAAGAAATAAAAATCATATACTCATGAAAAAATGTTCAAAATCATTGATAAGAGAAATTAAAACATCTTTCAGATACCATCTCACACCTACCAGATTGGCTAAACTGGTAGAAGGGAAAAATGACAAATGTTGGAGGGGATGTGGAAAAATTAGGACACTAATACATTTTTGGTGGAACTGAACTGATCCAACCATTTTGGAGAGCAATCAGTAAAGAGTCAAGACTGTGTTATACTCTTTGACCCAGCAATGCCACTATTAAATTTGTTTTTCAAGGTGTTCAGAGGAAAAGGAAAAGAACCTATATGTTCTAAAATATTTATAGCAGCTCTCTTTGTGGTGGCAAAGAACTGGAAATTGAGGAAATGCCCATCAATTGGGGAATGGCTGAATAAGTTGTATATAATCATGATTGAATACTACTGTGTTGTAAGAAATGATAAGCAGGTTGATTTTAGAAAAACATGGAAAGACTTGCATGAAATAATGAAGAGTGAAATGAGCAGAACTAAGATCGCAGGATGTAGTTTCTAGGCAACTCACTAGATGGGTCACACTAATTTATTATTTGAAGAATAACTGAATGACTAAGCTCTTTTGAGTAATATGAATATTAAAATCAACTACAAAGGACTTATGAAGGAAGATGCTGTCTACCTCCAGAGGAAGAACTGATGTATGGAAGTGTGTATTATATGGTTTTGCATATATTTCTGTGTTAAATGTTGGTCTTCTCTAGTGGCTGGGAGGCAGGGAGGGAGACAACTCAGAACCCACAATGTAACAAAAAAAAATTAAAAAATAAATTATCATGTGAGCCTCACAACATCTCTATGAGGAGGTGGTTATTACAGGTAATAAAATTCTCCCTTTTATAGATGGAACACTCAGGTTAAGTGATTTTCCTCTGCTCATATAGCCAGTGAGGGAGGTGGGATTTGTACTCAGTTATTTGTTCCAAGACCACCCCCCCTTTCCACTATGGTAGGTAAGTGACAAAGGCCTATGTCTTCTACACTCTTCTGCCTTCCTCAGGAATCTTTGTTGTCATGAGTTCAATGTCCTCTCTTAATTAGATGATGCCATAACCACTTTAGTACCACATTGCCAACTGCCTCCTGGATGTCCCATAGATATCTTGGTGTCAACATAATGATGCTAGCTAACATTTACACGGTATTTTAAGATTTGCAAAGTGCTTTCCACATGCATGGTATTTCATTTGATCTTCACAGTTACCTTATGAAGTAGATGATGCTATTATCCCCATTTTACAGGTGAGGGAACTAAGACTGAGAAAAGTGAAATGACTTGACCAGGATCTCATAGCTAAGTCAGAGATAGGATTTGAAATTAGGGCTTCCTGACTTTAAGCCCACCACTCCATCTATCATGCCACCTAGCTGTCTAAGTGCCCAAACATTTCTGAGACAGAGCCACTCATCTTCCACCTTTACTAATTCCTTCCAGTCACCCAGGTCCATAGCCTCATTGTCATCTTTGACTCTTCCCTTATCTCCAACTGCCATATCTAATAATTTGCCAAGTGTTCTTGATTTTAACTCCATAACATCTCAATACATCCTAGGTCATACCTTCATCACTTCTTGCTTAGACTATTATAATTGCAATTGTATTGGTTTTCTGGCCTTCATTCTTTCCTGTCTTCTTATCAAAGCTATCAAAGTAATCTGAAGGTGAATAGGTTGGACCATGCCACTACCTGTCTTAAAACCCTTCAGCTTCTCACTGCCTCTAGGGTTAACTATGAATTCATATCTAGAGCCCTCCGCAAACTGGTTCCAACTTACCTTTTCAGTTTACTTCACATTATTCGCTTTAAAATTCTCTGCGTCAAACAAACTAAACTTTCAGCTATTCTCTAAACTCATTTCCATCCCATGTCTCCACCCATTTGCACAAACCTCTGCCTCTCATAATCCTTGTTTTCCTTATTTAAGGCTCGGATTAGGTGTTATCCCTTCTCTACATCCTTTCTTGATATCCCCAATAATTAGTGTACTCTCCTCCCTTAAGTAAGCTTATTAAATTTATTTATCTCTGTATACTTATAAATTCCCTAGTAGAATGTAAGTTTCTTGAGGGCATGGACTGCTTCATTTTTGTGTTACCAGTCCCTGGAACATAGTAGACACTTAATAAATAAGTTTAATTGAATTAACTTTAATGAATAAGAGCCTTATCAGAGAACTTTGTCTAGGTTGACAATTCCATTAATCATCATTTGAGTATGGTTAGCAATTAAACCACTCAACAAATTTATCCAGCCCACATTCCTCCATTTTGCCTCCAAAAGTATCACACTTGAATGAAATAAAAATTTACTATGTCTTTAGCAGTGGCCTGATGTACTAATCAGTCCCAGTAACCCTATCTAAAAAGAAAATGAAGTTATTTGATATGACTTGTTTTGAATAAACCTATGCTGGCTCCCAGTGATCATCACTTTCTTTTCTGTGTGTACATATCCTTTTTTAATAACAATAATCTGGAGAGTTTGCTACCATCTAGAATTGGCATCAGGCATACTTATCTGTAGTTTGTCTCCATTTTTTGTCCTGTTTTGAAAAGCAGCAACACTTGCTTTCTCCAGTCTTCTAGTATTTCTTCGATCCTTCATGATTTCTCATGGTACTGTGGTTACAACCAGCTGCAAGTTCTTTGAGTATTCAGATTTAATATTTCTGGGTCTAGAAGTTTGAATTCCAAATATTGTAAGATAGCCAGGTGATTTAGCCACTATCCAGTCACCTTTCTCAGCCTTTAGTTTTGATTTTTAGGGTTTTTCCCCCTACTTTTCCAGATTAAAGAGTGTTTTCATTGCTAAAGAAAATGGAAGGAAAATAGTAATTACATAATTCTGCCCTCCTTCCATTTGAGAATGCTACATGGACTTCCTCCAAATAGCCAATCCTTGCTCCTGTGTCTCCTCTTTTATTGTCTATAGCATCTCTAAAAGTTCAGACTTGGCTCATTGGTGCTTGAGCTTAGAGATTACTTACATCATCTTCAGGGGTTCATGCTACTCTTTTGCATTGGTCTTAGGCTATAAGCCCCTCTTTCCATTTCTTAAGAGTGCCTTTTCAAAAATCTGAGCTCACAAGAAAACTTTCCATGTAGCTATATTAGTTTATTTAGATTTTTCTTTTTTTCTTTTTTCATATTAGGATTATCCACAATTGCATTTAGAGTTTTTTTTTTTCCTGAGCCCACCTATCCCTTTTAGAGGCAGCTAGGTAGTGCAGTGGATAGAATGCTGGACTTATATTCTGGAAGACCTGTGTTCAAATTCTGCCTTAGACACTAGCCATGTAGGTAATTCACTTAACCGCTGAGCCTCAATTTCCTCATCTCTAAAATGGGGATGATAATGCTTACCTCACAGGGTTGTTGTAAAGGCTAAACATGATACCATGTAAATTACTTTGCAAATCTTATATGTGCTGTATAAATGCTAACTATTATTTTAAGCAGAATTCCCTTTTAGAGACATTGGCCATGAGATCAATTTCTATGAATTGTTTGCCACCAGCTTTTCTAAGCTGAGAGTACACACCTGGCTACACCCAGTATTCTCTTCCTTCACAGTTATGAATTCCAAGGAGATCTAGTCACTTTATCTTAGAAATCCCATAACTTTCATGACACCAACCTTAATGGTCTGAATTTTAGAGTTCATTTCTCCTAACCACCTGTTGATGGACATCTAATTTGGCTTGCACCTACATTCTGTACTTGAAGTTCTTCTGACTTGGTCAGAATTGCCAGAGCTTCATGGTCCGTTGGCCCAAACTTCAAGGCACCTTTGCCCCTGACAAAGTATTGGGATAGGCTTTAAGTGGTTTCTCCTTCCAGTGTCTTATGGAGTACACTTTTTGTTCTCATAGAATCTGGTTTTGTAATCTGCCAGATAAGATCTTCCCATTCTTCATGTTTACCATGTTTGCACATGTCACAAAGCTAAGAAGGATAGCTAATGTGCTGAATTTCAGAATCAGGATCCAGTCAGATCTCAGCAGGCAAGATCACTGGTCCTTATCTTTAAAAGATTACATTTAATAAATATAAAGTCTTTTAGCTTTTTTTTTTTCAAAAACATTTTCACAGGCTCAAGATAGAGAAGTTATGTCTCGATTGTAGTTTGGTCAAAAAAGATCTGGAGGTTTTAGTGTCCTTGCAAGGTCAATATGACTCTAGAGCATGACAGGGCCACCAAAAAAACTAATGCAGTCTTAGGCTACATTTAGAAAGCATAGTGTACCAGGACTAAGGGGGAGCAATAGTCCTGCTGTATTCTACCTTGGCCAGACTACGTCTAGACTACTGGGTTCCATTTGGGGCATCATGTTTTTGGTTAGACACTGATAAGCTGGAGAGAGTCTAGAGGAAGGCAACCAAGGTAGTGAAGGTCCTCAAGAAAATGCCACAGAAGGATTGGTAGAAAATTGGATACTCTCTGGGTTTTCATGACACTCCTCCCTCCTGGTTCTACCTGTCTATTCCTTCTCGGTCTCCTTTGCTGAGTCATCCATATCATGTCCCCACATATGGGTGTTCCCTAGGGTTCTCTGGCCAGGACTCTTCTACTCCTATATACTCCCACGGGTTTAACTATCACCTCTCTGAAGATGACTCAAATCTACATGTTCAGCTCCAATTCCTGCTAAGCTTCAGTACTGAGTAATCATTTGCCTATTGGACATTTCAAAATGGATGCCTTAGTGACATCTCAAATTCAACACATCCAAAACTGAACTTGTTTTCCCCACTCCCACCCCCAATCCTTGCTTCTTTTAAACTTCCCATCTTCTGGCAAAGGCACCACCATCCATTCTCCTAGGTTTGTAACCTTGACTCCACATTCTTCCAAATCCCAACACATCGAAACAGTTTCCAAATATTGCCATTTCTACCTCCACAATTTCTTGCATCCAACTCTTTGTCTATACTCACACAAATAATGCTTTAGTTTGGCTGTCATCATCTCTCAACTAGATTATTACAACAGCTTCCTCAATGGTCTCACTGCCTCAACTGTTGTACCAGTCTAGTCCATCCCAAACACTGCTGCCAAAATGATCCTCCTTAAGCACAGATCTAACCATGTGAACACCCCCCCCCACTCACTCAACAATAGTGACTTCCCATTGCATGTAGGATAAAATAGAAACCCCTCTTTTTAGCTTAGAAGCCAACTTACCCAACCTGTTTTTCACCCTTGTTGGACAATATCCCCCTTCCCATAATCTACAGTTTGGCCAAATTGGCCTTCTCTGTTCCTCAGACAGAACACCCCCTCTTCTGTCTTTGTACTTTAGCACTGGTTGTCTTACATGCCTGGAAAGTTCGACCTCGTTATCTGAGAGTCCTTCTCTTCCTTTAAGACACAGCTCAGGCAAAAAGGCATGAAGCCCTTCCTGATCCCTCCAACTGCTAATGCTCTCCACCCAAACTACTTGTATTCGAACTCTTTGTATTTATTTATTTATTTGTGTATGTGTGTATACATATATATATACACACACATAAATATGTCACATGTCATGTATGTATGTATGTGTGTGTTTCTCTCCCCTATTATAATATAAGCTCCCTGGGAGTAGGGAATGTTTCATTCCTCATATTTGTATCCCCAATGCCTAGCACAGTGCCCATTGTAGATGCTTAATAAATGCTTGTTGATGGATTGAACAAAATTTGTAGTAGAAAAGTCTTACTTGATAGGGCTTGAAAGGGCCCATGATAGCTATTTTCAAGACTTTTAAATTTTGCCCTGTGGGAGAAGGATTAAGTTTCTTCTGTTTGCCCAGAGTTCACCACTAGGAGTAATGAGTAGACATACAGCAAGGCAGGCATAGGCTTGTGGGAAACCAATTTCTATCCATTAGAGTCATCTAAGAATGGTACAGCTTACCTTTGAACATTTGAAGGCTGGATGGCCTCCTGCTCGATATGTTTTAGAGGGGTTCTTGTTCAGATATGAATTGGAAAATGTTTAGGCCTCTGAAGTCCCTTCTAATGTGGAAATCCCAATTCTGTCTGTTCTATTATTTTTATCTAATATATAAAGTATGTTCCAAGAAACCAAATTCTGTTCTTTTTCACTACATAGCCAGCACTTCCCTTCCCATATGCTTCCTCTTCCAAGGTCATGACCATCTGCTGGAAGAAAAGCTCATACCACCTGGATCTCCAAGTGCTTTTTCCTCCAGAACTTCTCATTTGCTCATTCTAGGTTCTTTCCTTACCAAGTGGTGGTCACTGTGCTTGATGAATTTGGTTCTCAGCCCCATCTTGGGTAATGGCTCCAGAAAGACAGCACATTTCCTAATAGCAATATCAAGTCTAGATTTGACTACCTCTGTGCACTCAGTGGGGTCACCATGAGATTGCTGGGGAATTTCTCAACCCAGAAGGTCTAAGGCCCTCTTGGGAAATAATTATTCCCACCTTGGTCCATTCGGGTGGAGGTCAATCAATCAAAAGGCAAAACTAAAAGAGAAGAAAATGGGTTTTAATAGTGTAATCAGCTGGTGGATTGTTGCCAGGTGGATGGTAATGACTCCAAGCCAAGAAAGAATGCTCACAGATATAGGCTGTTACACAGCTCTGGGGTGATGTTACCCAGGAAAATGAAAAGTTTAAATTGGCCTATGAGGTGGTAAAATTCTGTTACTTTATTTGGGAGGTCTAGTAATAGGGATAGGATATCAAGTGATTTGGGGGACAATATGTTAACCTTGGTGTTACAACATTAGTTAACCCTGGGGCCTTCAGGAATTCCCAAAGATCAGATCTGTTCCAGTGGGGGTATTTTCTCTGTAGTTAATCTCATCAGAATATCTTGGTAGGTCAGGAAATAGCAGATAGTAGATAGTATCTCTAAGATAGTAGAGATCTCCGTCAGGATAGAAATCCATGGGGCTCATCCTGTGCTTGCCAGTCACACAGTTCCATCTCTTTGATCCCCAAGGTTCCTTTTCTTCTTGAGAGATGTTTTCCCCAAACTCCTAATATCCAGGCTCATCTACTTCTGCAAAGTATCCTATCTTCCTCTTGAGGTTGGTTGCAAGATTCCTTAGGTTTGCTAGTCACTGTGTATCTTGAGTTAGTGTCTTACAAAGTAGATGCTGCTACTGTTGCTGCTTTAGCAGGACCAGGATCATTCCCCATGTAGACGAACCTCATCCCTAACAGCTCTAGGGGATGGTCCTTTTATTTCTCTGCTGTGTCCCATCTCCCTACTTTTAACAATGGTTTGGATTTCCCTCTGTTCCCTTGTAATCCTTTTCTTTCTGGATTGCTTTTTGTATGCTGAGAAGCCCTGGTATCTACTAATAAATTAGCGGGTTAAGAATTAGTTTTCACTCTTTCACCTCACTGGAGACCATCTCAGGAAGGAAGAAGAAAGATAAGTGTAGCCCTTACCTTACAGGGTACTTGAGCACCTCTTCAAGCATCTTTTGTGACTCTTCCACTCAGTTGGGGCCCTTGGGAATCCTCTTTTAGTTGGATCGGTCAGATCAAGTTCTCCCCTTCCTCCTCAAACTTTCCTCCTCTTCCCTCCCCTCCTCTTCCTCTCCTTCACCCCTCCCTTTCTCTCCTCTCCCATTCCTTCCCCCTTCCCCCATTCTTGTCCTGTCCTTCTTTCCTCCCCTTTCCTCCCTTCTTCGTAGGAAGAGTATTAGCAATTAGGACAATTAGCAGGTGTTAAACCTCACCCAACAATGGCAAACAGAGCAGACAAAGACTCCACCCAGCCTTAATTAAAGAGGTAGATGGATCCATTCTATCACTCTCAGGTGTCCTCGCTAGAAATGGAGTTAGAGTAGCTGTGTGTGCTCCCTACTGGTAGCTTAAGATTCAAAGTCATTTAAAAATAATATATAGGAACTTGATGGAACCTGAATTATTCTAGGATGGTCAGAGTATGGATTTGCTTTAGGAAAGCACTACTCTGAGAATTTCAGGCATAATCCCTTTGTGGGATATTGGAAATATACAAATTACTTTGTCGTTTGGGAATTTTGTTTAAACATACACACAAGACAAAAAAACGGACATTCCCAGTCTTTCTGTATATTGCAGTCATGGACTCTTCCCACCAGTGTGGCCTCCTCTTAAGGTTGCGTAGTTTAGAGGGAAGAATAATCAGTCACAATCCAGGGAAGGCATTTCCATTTTATTTAAAAACTATTTACAATTTATTTGATGCTTCATAAATACTTTGTCTAAAATCTTCACACAGAGTACTTTAACCTGAAGAAAAATGAACTATTGGCTGGGGAGTTGGGGGTGAGGAATGAAGTCAGGGGAGGGGATTGATGACAGACTCTCCCTCTGATCTCTTCAATGGAATAAAAGTGTAGCCAAGAGCTGGGACCCAAGGCCTGATCGGGGAAGGGAAGGAGGGAGTGAGGAGCCAACTGAATGGTGTGTGAAGGGAAGAATTTGTGGCCTAGATCTAGGTCCCTCTGGCCCATGCATGGAAGGTAAGAAAAATGGGTAAATAGCTGCTCTGACTCAAACCACCTGACAGACCTAAACAAGGTCTTCTAGTCCTGGCCAGTAGCACTGAAAGCCCTGGGGTAATTATTAGACACTACATATATTCTTAAGAGGCAAGAGGGTTTATGTGAGGTCATGCACCACTGGGCTGCTGGCCACGCTTGGAAGGAAGAGGTCAATACCACACTGTGTAGGGCCATAGCTCACACATTGAGGCTCCTACCTCTCCTTCACCTCACTTAGAGGTGAGTCTTTCAGGACACCTATTCCACTGGGAAACTGGTCCTAGTTTCCGGGAAGAGAGAGGGATGAGTCTGGCAATGAGCAGGCTTGTAACTTCTCTGGCTTTTCCCAAGAGTCTCTAACAGTCTCCAATAGCCTGGCTTTATTCATGGGCAAAGTGGGTGGTTGTTTTTGTGGTGCAATTTAAGGAATGTTGAGATGGACATCCCACTGACCCCCCAATGCCCTTTCCCAAACTGTCCCTCAAAGCTGATGAAATCCTTTCCTTCATTTTGCCCCCTGGTTTCTGAGGTCTATCAGTAACATATTCATTTGGGTGAACTAGCACTCTTTAAAAATGCAAATACCCAGGGATAGTTATAAGCACTTTACATTTTAGTAGGAACTAAGTAAATCTGATTGGTGTCCTCTTAGCACTCAGCTGATTTCATCTCTGATGGATGAGAAGTTGTGAGTGGATGGGTGGTGTGTGGGAAAAGAAGTAAGGAGAGGTAATTCTGGAAAATGGGGCACTTGGGGAGGGCTAGTGTTGGTGAAGCACTTTAGGAGGGGATAAGCTCGGGGCACCTTGAGGGCACCAGTCCTCTAGGGCAACAATTAGGAAGGAGATGGGCCAGAACAGAAGAAAGGGACCAAAGATAAAAGAGCTCTTTGTAGGCACACTTATTTCTAACCTGGGATGCCAGGGCATACCAAGATATACTCTTAGCACCGCCATATGGCTATTTCTGAAAACTGCCCTTCCTCAGTATCCCTTGAGAAAGAGCAGAAAATGAGTGAGGCTGCTAAGCTGGCCAGCCAGTCTAGCAGTGGGAAGAGGAGGAGGAGGAGGAGGAGGGAAAGAAAAGGGAGGAGAGTGTGAGAAGTGATTCTCCCAACATTCCTGGGGATGCACGCTGCAGTTCCTTGAGAAGGAAACATACCTATAGGTCACTCTCTTTGACTGACCTGGCACTCTTTGGTTTCTCAAATAGCAAAACTCATTCCCGTAACTGTTTACAAGTTTCTTGCTACTTTCCTTAAAGGCTGAAAATTCATCTCTTGGCTTCCTTTGGCTGATCCACATAAGCTTGTCTTCTAGCACAGACCTACAAACTGGTGATTGCTGGGTGCTGCACAAGGCATATAGAAGGTGTGGCCCAGCTCCAGCCCTCTATTCCTTGGAGAGAATAGTTATTCAAGGATCTTTCTCTACCATGCCCCAAGCCAGCTTGGATACCTGCATGCCTCTGCCACCAGAATCCATTGTGAGCAGGAAATGGACCGCTGGAATAGGTTTTAAGTGCTTGAAGACAATATTGAAATATATAAATATAAATATATATGTACATATACATACATATATGTATATATGTGTGTATATGTGTACACGTATATATTTTATATGTATATATAAAATTTATTCAAACAATGCTTTGAAACCTCTTCTTCTACTTCCTCTCCTGGGCCAATTCTCTCATCTGCCTCTCCATCCTCTGGCCCACCCGGAGCTGAGTCATGTGTAGATGTTTCAATTGGGTCAACAATGGCTTTCTTTCCTAGAGAAAGGGCCAATGAAGTGAAAACAGATGGCCTAACCCAGCACCAGGGGATCCCAAAAATCCACCAGGGAAGAGATGGGTCTCAAAGGGAGTGCTGGTAAGCTGTGGTCACTTCTTTACCGCACGGTGTCAGAACCATTTCCATAATGTTCCATTCAAGGCACTGGTTTCCTTTACAACATCAGCAAGGCTCTGAGCCAGAATGGAGGTGAGAAGAAATATTTGCTGAAATTGACAGCTAGGAAACATGAAGAAAAAAAACATGGCGCCTTATTGCCTTTGGCAGGTCTCTGGGGGTGGAGAAGATGATAGAAGGATGGTTTTTCCCAAAGCATGTGGAAATCCATCCACCCACCTATTGTTCAAGTATCACTTCCTGTCATGTGATTAGAGGTGTTAAATTAGAATTCTCCTCAGGGGTTCTCTCCCCATCCGTCGACCTCTTCCTTTTCCCAACACCTGAAAAGACATTACAAGATTCAGGATCCATTTGTGAAGCATTTCAAAACCTCATATTATTTTTAAAGAACCCATATTTACTACGGTACATTCCACTTCCCTCAAAAGATAAACAAAAGAAGTAAAAATGTGGCAGGTTGGACTAGAGTGAAATAATCCCAATGTGGGGTGGGGGGGGCAGAAGTTAAATCCCAGTTCCTCGAAATAAGGAAGCAATCCTCACATTTGCCATTCTAAGCATTTTGGATGGGAGTGGAGGGTTTCATCTTAGAATTAAGAAGGTGCTTCTTATCTGAAGAAGATGACAAAGTGAAATGACCCATGGTTCAAGAAATGGCAGCTACTGCTCATTGAAATGAAATTTCATGAGGGAACTTAGAGCCCATGGAGTACCTTGTAATAACTACTTCCCTCCCAATTAGACTGTAACTGTAGGACTGTAAGCTCCTTGTGGGCAGGGATCCTTTGCCTTTCTGTACCCGCTGAGGTTAGCACAGTGCCTGGCCCCTAGGAAGCTTGCTGAGTGACTCTCTCTTGGAGGCTATTCCCCTGTTCTCAGCCTTCACATTCCATGTTGCCCTTTCAGGGTAACTGCTCTAACGCCTCTTGCTAAACCAAGAGTCCCTTGTGTTGGTGGGAGCAGCTGAGACTCATGGCTGGTTGCCAGGAGTCTGCCCAATCAGCAATGCAGATAGGGACAGTGATTGGACCAGAGATTTCAGTGGGAAAGGGAACACTCTCTACCAGTGCTGGTCAGCACATTCTCTGCAACATATAGCATTATGGAATTGCTTGAGTCATCTAGAAGTTATGTGTCTTGCCCAGAGTCACACGGCCAGTGTGTATCAGAGCCAGAACTAGAACCCAGGTCTTCCTGACTCCAAGGCAAACTCTCTCCACTATGTCACACTGTGGGAATAATAAAGAAAGATTCCTGAGGAAACAAGTAAGTGCTCTACTAAAAAAAAAACCAATTTGGGTCACGGGTAACTCGCTTTCTACACTTGACAGAGTGCTGGATTTGAAGTCAGAGGGGGACCTGGGTTCAAATCTGATCTCTGCCACTTAGGACCTGTATGATCTTGGGCAAATTACTTACCCTCTCTGAACCTCAATATCTGTATCTATAAAATGGAGTGACTGGACTAGACGACTGTTTTTGGACTGTATTTAACCTTGGCTTTTACTCTACATTGATTTTAGTTTGCTTGGCAAATTGGCTAATGAATTCTGGGTTCTTGAATGGGATACTTCCCCAATGAGCAGTAATAGTCCTAAACCCACTGGTGAAATTAACAATCCCAGTTCTGGCTCCTTCAAAGTCATTCAATGACTATCTTGGAGACAGATGCTACTGTGTACCTCCTGGGCTTTCCCCACCATGAGACTTTCTGACTGGGTATGAATCTACTCACTTAAAGTTCTCAGCAACTTCTTGCCCAGTGTCTCCTCAAAGTCACTGCTGGAGGGGCTGGTCACACTCCCCAGGTTGGGGTCCTCTGAATCCAAGATGAGATTACAACATTCACTGTCTGTTTCTAAGAAATGAGGAGGGAGAAGGAAAAATGGGAAATAACTTTAGGATTATAGATTTAGTGCTGGAAGCAGTCAATCTTAGAGGGCACCTAGTACAACCCCCCTCTCTTTACAGATGGGAAACAGGCCTAGAGGAATGAAGTGGTTAAGGACATGTAGTTAGTAAATAGCAAGGATGAGATTTGAAACCAGGTCCTTTGATTCTAAGTATGCCATGTTTTCCACTGTACTACACTGATTCTCTTTCCCTCCAAACCCACTCTACTTTGGGAACCAAACAAAATTACCTGTCTCTCTTCTGGTCTTAGCAAGGTAGATACTTACTATCTAGAAAAAACATATCTCAGGGCTAACCTTAAAATATAAAGGACCCCATGCTATGGATTGGAGTCATTTTCAAAATGTGAAGAGGATGAAAACAGGCTGAATCCTAGAATCTGAGGCAGTGGGGTTAGGAGTCCCAATAACAATGAGGCAGATTTGGGGGGCACCCACCCCTGGAGAGATTGGCACAATACTCATCACATGAAATATGGGAAAACGACTGGCCAGGGTGAAGGGAAAAAGGTCACCTGTTATAAATCTACAGGGTTGACTTGTGGGTTGGGTTGAATTATTCTGACGGAGAAAACTTTTGCTGGTTCTTTCCCATCCTCTCAAAGATTTTAACATCAATGAAAGCAGGATCTTGTTAGATTTTCTATCTCCCCAGGGCAAAGCAATAGTCTGTAGACAGTATGAGCCTGATAAATGTTTACAGAATGGGTGGTTAGCTAGGTGATTATGCAGCAGCAACATGAGTGTAATACCAAACCCTGCCATTAAATCAGGAGATCGCCTGTTTCACTGAGACGGAACCCGGGACTGGAAGAATGAAACAAAGAATTCTATCTAAGAGTCCAGCTGGGAGACTTCTGTATGGGGGTCCATAAGGCCCTTTCAGGGGGTCCACGAGGTAGAAATAGTTTGTAATAGTACTACAATGTCTTACTGTCCAGTATGGTAAATATAAATAGCTGTACCACACATAAACAAAAACTCTCAATTAAGAGAATAAAGGGGTCCTGAGACCTAAAAGCTTGGGAACCACGATTCTAGGTGGATACGCCACCTCACTTAGAAGGGAGAGATTAAGGTTGGGATTGGATAATTCTAGCTAAGGATTGAAGCTGAGGAACCTCTCACTTGAATTATTTTATAAACTATTATACTTACCTCTTCCTGAAATATTATTTCTGAATATATGTACATGCATACATAGACTTGTACACATGCACGTGTATATTTATATAATGCAGTATAATACATATGTGGACATATGCATATACATATATACACACCTATATATTGTTTTCCCTTCTAAATAAGCTGCAATTTTGTAGTCTGGATCTGTATGAGGGGGTAGAATATCAAGGAGGAGGGGGAAGCAGGGCTAGATATGGTGGTGGTGTTGACATCATTGATCCCAAAGTGGTTCAGGGGCAAGGCAGATCCAGGAGGCCTAGTGTCCCGGATTAGGGTTCTGTGATCATGGATATTCAGAAAGCAGAGGTGAAAGATCTATGAGTACAAGTCCCTTGGGTTCATTGCAGTCAGAGAAGCTAGTGCCTGGGAAGTTCCTTCTGGGTGGAGTTGACAAAGTAGCCATGCCACAGCACCACTAAGAGCCTGAAGAAGGTCCAGGGCTTGGCAGGTCAGGATAATGATTAAAGCACCTACAGAATGAAGGGAAATGAACTTCACACCTGGGCATAAGAATTAAGTCAAATCCCAATGCTCCCTTCACTGGGCCTCACTGGCCACTCTCCTACTAATGGGTGATCACTTCCATATTCCTTTTGTAGTAGAAAGGCAGCATAGATTGGATAGAATGCTGGACTTGGGAGTCAGGAAGACCTGAATTCAAAACCTGCCCCTGGCACAAGCTAACTGTGTGACCTTAGGCAAGTCACTTAGCTTCTCTTGCCCTCAGTTTCTCCATCTTCAAAATGGAAATGGACACAGCACCTCCCTCACAGGGTTGTTGTGAGGATCAGATGAGGCAGCATGCTTAAGTAAACAGGAAACCTTAAAACACTATATGAAATGTTAGTTATTATTACTGTGACCTGAGAAAGTCATTTTGTCAGAGCCTTGGTTTTCTCCCCTGTAAAATAGGATAGAATATGGTACATTAGACAATCTCTTCTAAAATCCTATGAAGTGAAGCCCCATCTGACCTGGTCTGGTTGGAAGAGCAGTGGCCGGGAGCACAAACTGAGGGCTTCTGTTCTCCTCCTTGGCATTCAGTTCCTCCTGTACAAAGGAGATCTCTTCCATCTTCAGATACACTGCTTCACTAGGGCTCTTCAAACAATCTGTCCGGCTGCCTGTAGAAGACACCAAAGTACTGTATTGATCTGGAGTGCTCCAGAGGCCCTGCTTGAGGCCCAGGATGGCAGAGAGACTGGAGGCTCCTAATTCCTCAGCTCCTAATTCCTATGGATGCTGCCCCCGTGACCTGCCCCATTAACTTACACTGAAGACTGTTCCTGTCATTGAGAAGAGTGTTGGCAGGGTCATCCTTAGGGGTCTGTGGGGTTCCCCGAGAAGTTGGTGCCTTGGTGGAATCTCCATCGGCAAAGGCCTCCATGTCTGGAGACTGAGGGGAGCTGTCCATGTGGCAAGCGGTAAGTGCATTCTGATACTGTTGTCGAGTGATCTAAGAGAAATCAGAGAGAGGGACAGACAGTTCAGGATGGGCTAATCAGACCTCAATCTGTGGAGCCCATCACTGGTGTAAGCAACCATCTTATCCTAGACCAAGAGGCAGCACCATTTGGAATATCTACCACCTGGACCCGCACGATAGGACGAGGGACACCCAGAAGAGCAGAGACACCATGTTTAAAAATATCTCTTCAACTGGTGACAAATTCTTCCTGAGCTAGTAGCAAAATCTAAAGCAAGCCTTAAAATACACATATATTTTCTGAGCCTGGTAACTCAATGCTGATATCAACCTTTCATACTTTCATGCTACTTAACTGACGAGCACTAGAGGAAGACAAGGTGTTAAGGTAATAAGACAAAGTCTAAAAAGAAGGAAAAGGATCCTGAGAGCTGGCTTCAAGGGACTCTCTCTGGAGGAGGGATTAGATTTTTCTGTTTGGCCACAGAAGGCCAAGCCAGGAGGAACAGGTGGCCATTGCCAATAGATAAATTTAGATTTTATAAAGGAAAGCTTGCTAACAATTAGGACCATCAAAGAGTGGAACATCTTCCCTTGGGAAATAGCAGGATTCTCCCTCACTAGAGGTCTTCAGGCAAAGGCCAGATGACCACTTGTCAGCCATGTTGTATGATTATACAACATATCAATCAATCAATGCTGATCGATGGATAAATGTCATATAACTGTTCAAGTCTATGGGTTGGACTAGTTGGCTTCCGAAGTCCTTTCTAGCTCTGAGATTGTGTAATAAGCAATGTTTTTGATAAGTAAATTATAATAGAAGAGAAAAGTTAATGGGGCAGAGGGAGTCCTAAGCATAAGCCGATCTTCCCCACCAGTGACCCCATCTGGGAAGCTGGAGCTGCAATGAGGTGGGGGGCAGGAGAGGGATATGCTTTGGCAGGCAAGGTGCAATATAATAACAACTAGCATTTCTATTGGGCTTTGAGGTTTACAAAGCATTTTAAAAAGATTATCTCATTTTATCTTCAAAACAACTTAGGAAGGTAGGTGCTATTACTACCCTCATTTTACAGATGAGGGCACTGAGGGACTTGCTTAGGGTCACACGGCTAGTAAATCTTTGAACTCAGATTTGAACTCAGGAGATCCTGACTCCAAGTCCAGTGTTCTAGCCATGGAGCCATCTAGATGCCGGCCTAGGTGAATGAATAATATGCCATAACAATGAAGACTATGCAGGACGTATGGTCTCTAGAGGGGAAGTTGGCCGAACGGAGGAGAGAAAGATGCAGAATACAAACTTCCTCTACTTCACAATTCTGTCAAGGGCTATGCTCTATGAGACTAAACATTTCATAGAAATTTGCTCAAGATACAGCCAGGGCTCTGGCCTTTAAAACTCTCTCTTGGAGTAGCAATCTGAGAAATCCTAGTCTACGATGGTTGCATAGAGACAACTTTAGGGTTGATGCAAGGAACCACTTCCTAACAAGTAGAGATATCCAAGTGTGGAAAGGGATGCCTCAGGGAACATGGGAATTCTCTCAATGGGGATCTTTTAAACAAAGGCTGGAAACCTTTTTCAGGAATAGGTTGGAATAGATGGCTACTGAGTCCCTTTTAGCTCTGAGATTCTATGATTCTAATCTTTTGTTTAAGTCACCACTTCACCATAAAGCACCCAGGCCCCACCTAGTCTGTGGCATATGTCATCCTCACCACACCCCTGGCAACAGCCTTGTTGTGGGAAATCATTTTGGTCTCTCTCTGGATCATAAAAAAAAAAAAACAAAACCTCAGAGACACAGAGAAATGCCAGGGCTGGAAGCAACCTTTAATGATCGAACCTAGTTAAACTCTTCTAATTTTTACAGATAAGGAAACTGAGGCTCCTTGGGGGAAAGCAGCTTGATCAAATAGCCAGTTGTGGCACAATTGGGAGTTGAAACCGACATGGCCCCCTTCAGGCTATCATCTCATAGCTACAGAACTCTAAAGTAACACATATTTACACAGAGTTTTACAATTAAAAATGTAATACAGGGAAAACTAGGAACCCCTGAGAAACCCCTAGCTACTGACAAATATCCCCAGAAAGAATGGACTCAGATATCTTTGGCATTTAGCAAACCCCCTGGGACTCCATGACTCCACCAAGGAATGTTAATAGATAGGACTATCCCACTGAAGGATAACCTGGCAGACCCTTTCTAGCAGATATCCCTGGGGCTCCGTGACTCCACCAAGGAATGTATATGAGATTATCCCACTAGTACGATAACCTGACTGAATCTTTTGATCAGCCAGGACCTTTGTTCCTGTTCCCCCCACCCAGTGACCTGGACCTGTAGGTTCCAGGAGATAATTCATCACTGTACCCCCACACGTCCTATATAAGTCAAGCCATCACCCCAACACATGGCCATTGATTTGTGGTTGCAGTACCCCAATGGCCGCCGGCTAATAAATTCTCCACTTAAAACTTATACTCTGTGGTGTGTCTCGCTCGCTTCTGGTACAACAAAAAAGCCCCACCTTTCTTCCTTACAATCACCCTACTAGCAGAAAGAGCACAACAGGGCCCATTTCCCTACAATTGTATCTCCAGCTGCCACTGTGCAAGTATTGGTCTCCTTGTTTTGCAAATGAGAACACTGAGAACCCAAGTCATGTGAGAGCTATGGTTCCAAACCAGGTCTTTTCCAACTCCAAGGGCAGCATTCTTTTTCTATTATGTGCTCTTGTGCTTACAGATTTTTTAAAACTTGGAATTTTCCTTACAACAGATTTTTAACACATATTTTCTTTCTTCCCTTTGCAGTTTTAGGGGGTGCAACTTCTGATATGCCGTATTTCCAGATCCGAATGGAAACAAAAATGAAACAATGCTAGGCACATAGTAGTTGCTTAATAAACGTTTACTGATTAAAGTAATGCTTACATCACAATGCAAATCTTGAGTCATTTTAAAAAGAGACATGGAAGAAGAGTGATCCAAGGCTTTCAGCTGGATGGGGAGCAACTACTAGCACCTGTTACCAATGTGGCACTTCCTTTTTTTTTTTTTGAGGGGGGAGGGCAGGGCAATCAGGGTTAAGTGACTTGCCCAAGGTCACACAGCTAGTAAGTGTGTCAAGTGTCTGAGGCTGAATTTGAACTCAGGTCCTCTTGACTCCAGGGCCGATGCTCTACCTAGCTGCCCCAATGTGGCACTTAGCCAAGACTTTGACTATTACCTGGCACTAATTAGCTGCGTGACTATAGGTAAATAACCTTTCTGAGCCTTAGGGCTTCACGATTCTACTAGATTTCTCTGGGCAAAACTGAAGTCACACTCTTGAAAAGTGGCAAGCATTAGGTCACCCTCTGGGACACCTTTGTGCTCCAGCTCCAAAATTGTCTGGTGCTGGTTCCATGTGAAAGGACTTTCCTGAGTCAGCGGATGACAGAGGCTGGGTTTCAGCTGTTTCAGGAAGTTAGGTGTGGTCTTTCCTAGGAGTCAAATGAAGGATTTTCTGGTTCATCCAAATCTGAGTGGTTTCTTAGTCTCCTGTGAGTCACTGGCTACTTTCCTGCTGTGACCATCTCTGGCTGAGAGCTCTTCATAGGCCAGAGCCCCAGCCTCATCCCTGAGCAAATGTAGGCCCTCTAATTGCACAAGTCCTGGTTAGGGAAAAACTGAGTCACGTTCCTGTTCAACTTAAGTTGGAACAACTGTTTCTAAGAATAAAGTTCAGATATTTGAATGCGCATGACTTTGCTGACCAGCAAAGCTTCAGGGAAGCACAGGGAAAACCTTTCCCTACACCCATGGCTACCTGATTGGGTAGTGACTCCCTAGGCCCAGAACCCTTCCCAAACTCTACAGCCACACAGCATGCCCTTCCCTGATTTCTTCATCTGGGTGCACAGAGCAGCTGCAATTAGGAAACAGTGAAGGATAAGTGGACAGGGGCCAAGGGAGGGGGGCAAGGTACAACTATGATTAGAGCTGAAGGTGCCCCATTAGCCACAGTCACTTCTAGGTTATACACGGGCTGCCAGCTCCGCAGAGCTGAATTCTCTCTCACCACAAGTTTTGCCATTCCTTTCTTTTCTTCTGCTTGTGTTGTATTTGCTCGGACTGAAAGTCTTGAAAAAAGCAGCTAGGTGGCAGAGTGGATACAGGATTCAGGAAGATCTGAGTTCAAATCTGTCCTCAGACATTTACTAGCTGTATGACCCTGGGCTTAACCCTGTTTGCCTCAGTTTCCTCATCTGTAAAATGAGCTGAAGAAAGAAATTGCAAACCATTTCAGTATTTTTGCCGAGAAAACCCCAAATGGGGTCACAGAAAGTCAGACACTACTGAACAGCAACAACAAACTCTTGAGAAAGGAACACACAAGGTGGGAATGCCATTTAATCAATTCAACATGGTTACGGGAAGCCTGATTAGTAATCGGGAAGCATGTTTTATGAGCCAATGAGAGGCAGAATGGGCCATGAAAAGAGCTCAGGATTTGAAATCAGTGAGCCTTAGTTCAAATCCCCACTGTACCATGTGGTACTTTCTGTGTGACTTCAATAAAATGATTTCATTTCTTTGGGCTCAGTTTTCTCACCTGCAAAATGGGAGAGGGGCAGACTTGTTGGCCTCAAAGGTCTCTAGCAGTTCTAAATCTATGCTCCTATGACGTCTTCCTGGGGAAATCAATGCAATGAATCTCCTGGGACCTCACTGACTCCATCTATAAAACAAGAGGCTTGGTCTAGAACTCTAGATAATCTCCAAGGGTCTTTCTAGCTTCCCAAATCTGTTCTTGTAGATAAACCTGTATGCAGAATTTTCACAGCCGGTCATCCCTATGTCCTCTTCTACTGGACTGTTTCAGGTACATCACCTTTACTAGTCCTTTCCCAGTAAAAGCATCCAAGGCTTGGCTCTCCATGCCACCGACGTACCTGGCCACATTAGGTTGCCCTCCATAATCCCACTTAGGTGGCCTTTCTCAATCTCTTTAGGGGAGGTGACTCAAACGAGACTCGGTGCTCCAACTACTGCTTTATAGTGTTGGGGTCACCTTCACCTGGTTGGCACCTCTGGACATCTATAAGACAGAAAAGAAGTCTGGTACACAGGCATTGAACCAAAGCTCATAATCAAAACCTGCTTCCAAAATGGAACCAACTGATTTTTCCACAAGTCAAGCCTTTCCCTGGTGCCTCCCTGAAGTGCATAATTTAAAGTACATTTCCTGACTTCTACATTACCAAACTAAGTATGGTTCAATTTTGGTCTTCGTTCAAAAAATGACGAACTTGTAATTTGGACTAGGTTTACAAACAACCAGGGAGAAAACAGCTAGTTCTGGGCCCTGCTATTTATACAGCTCAAGGATTGGGTTTTTTTCTCTTTCTATTTTATAATGGTAAAACTGAAGTTTAGCAATTAAATCTGAACTACTCTTCCTGTGAGGCCTAGATGTCTAAATTGTCAACGACACATCATGATTAGGGTAGAGTTTTTAGAGGGAGGAGTGGTGTCCCTTTTCATAATACCACAGACGTGGGGGCCACAGGTGATGGGAACACTGGTGGAGGTGGGGGAAGCCTTTGAAAGGTAAAATGCTTGATGAAGAAAACGAAGAAAAAGGGAAGACAGGAATGAAGAATAAGGGGAAGAGAAGGGGGAAAAGGAAAGGAGAGCTGGAAAGGAGAGGGGAGGAGAAGGAAGGAGAGGGGAAGGGAGGGATACAGAAGGGGAGGGAAGGGGGACGAGAGGTCATAAAGGACTTGTATAAAAGACCTAGTTGATGTGTTCAAGGCTGGGACTGACCAATAGATGCGGCTGGCTATACAAGTGGGGTGGGGTAGGGGGACCTTAGAGATTACTGTTGCAAAGTGCCTTTTTTTCCAGAGTTACCCAACCAGGCTTTCCCAACCCAATTTATTTCCAACAAACAGAAACAGTTCCTGCTTCCTTTTCTCTTTCCACAGAAGCAAATGCTAACTAAGCAATCCCTTACAATTTTGTCAGGGGCTACAGGGCTGCTGTTATTTTGCAGCTAATAACAACAGAAGGTCATTTTCAGGAAGTTTAGTTTGATAGCTAGAAAGACCAGAGACTGATCTTAAATCTTTGGAAAAAAAATAATCTTGTTAAGCTTGAATACCTTTCTTATATTGTCTGTTACTATATAACTTTAAGGTTGCAGCTTTCAAGGTGTTTAATCAGTCCTATAATATAATAAATATATTATATATTAACATAATCAAATAGACACATATTATAAATAATAATAAATAGTAAATACATATACCCTGTAATAAAAATAGACCCTGTAATATTAAGTCCCCTTATACTAGGTGGTGATAAAATGATAAGTTCAAGGTCCTGTGGTTTAAACACAACAGTTTTTTATTTGTTTGTTTTCTTTTTTGGCTTGGCAAGCATAGCTTTTGTCCCTTATTTTTATAAATAACATATCTCTTTATCAAAAGACCTAAACAACAGTAACCAATAAGGCAATTAAAGATATAAAGCAGGAGTTGGCAAACTATACATATGTGTGTGTATACATATACACATATGTACATATATATTGTACATAAATACAATAAAACTTTACTTAAAAAAGCAAAAACCATTCTGAGCTCAGAAGTTGTACAAAAAGAGGCTGGGGGTCAGATTTGGTGTTTTCATCATAGTTTGCCGACCTTTGAAAAGTAGAGAAATATCTTTTAAAGTTATGTAACTATCTAAGTGCTCTTTGGTCAATTACTCATTAATCCTTAACTCCAATTAATCATAGCTTAATCTAACGCTATTCTTTGTCCTGGTCAAGGATTAAGTGTTCCTTCTGAACTCCCATAGAATCCTATCTTGCTCCTTCCCGGGCGCCATTGGGACTTGTGGGCAATTGGGTATCAAGAGTCCTTGCAGCTTGTTCTATTAGCAAGTCACAATGGACACTTCAGCTTATGGAATCATTCTGGTGAGCACTCTCTTTCATTCTTTTCTGCTGTCATTATTCACAGGTTACCTCAGAGTCCTCATTCCTCCCTTCTATGGGGCAAAAGAAAGAGAAATGAAGGAGCCACCCAGAGATGGAAGCAATGTTTTGTTTCATTTCTAAGGAAGAACAAAAAGCACAGTCTCCAGCACACAGTAAGTGCTTAATAAATGCTTGTTGACATGACTTAACTAAAACATCCTTTCATCCAATGGTTACTTCCTGTGGTAGCTGCTTGCCAGATAGAACTTGAATCCACCAAAAGTAATATTTTTAGCAATAGCATGAGCTCACAAGCTGCCTTCTTTTGCAAAGTGTTATTATAAATTTTATAATAAAATAGAGCATTTCAAACAAAACATTTAAACAAGGTCTTTGAATGCAGATTTAACTGGCTTCTGCTTTTCTCGAGTTCCTCCACATGTTATACTTTGTCTTAGATTCCTCAGTGGAAGAAAACATTTTAGCTATTCAGCTATGTATTTGTAGTGGAAGGGTGCCCCTAAGATTTGAAGAGGGGACACTGACCTTCATTGTTGGCCTATGACTCAGTAAACATGGATTCTACCAGAGCTCTTCCAATATTTCACTTGTCTTAAGTAAATTTAATAAAGGTAAATTAAGGTGCATACTCTCAGCAAAATCAGTTTATTAACAATGATATACATAACTGTTAACAAAGCAGGTCAGACTGGTTGCTTCAATAAAGCCAGCAACCCCAATGAGAAGGAGGGAACCCTTTTTATTGACACACAAGAAAGAAGGGGTTTTGGTAGTTGTGGAACATTATGATTGGCCATACTAAGAAAGGCGGGCTGGCATGCGGGTGAGGCTAATCATGCCCTTCTCTGACAATTAAGAAATGCTCATCATGGGGCAGCTAGGTGGCGCAGTGAATAGAGCACCAGCCCTGGAGCCTGGAGTCAGGAGTACCTGAGTTCAAATTCGGCCTCAGACACTTGATATGTGTGCTAGCTGTGTGACCTTGGGCAAGTCACTTAACCCCAATTACCCTGCCAAAAAGCAGAAAAAAAAGAAATATTCATCGTTTTTATGAGACCTATCTGCATCTTGTAATCTTTGCTAGGGCATCAAAACTACTTGCTGTCTCTTTAGAAGAGATGCAAACTCCCCTAAACTCACAAGGATTGTCAAGGACAGACAACATATCTTTTAGGGATGATCCCAAGTTAACTTATGGGTATGAGAGATAAAAACTTTTCTTTTAATTATACTTTTAACTAACTCAGAGGGAAAGTTGAATTCCTGAACTTAATTCAAGGATATAGCAATGTGGCTTTAGGCAGATGCAGACTCAATTATAAAATTGATACATCGTAAAATCAGTTATATTGTAGAATCGATACAAGTAGAAATTCATGACAATATTAATTTTGATCTTTTCATACTTGGGCTTTTTGTGCTTCCATTTCATAATCTGCAAAATGAGGCTTATGCTAACACTATGTTCCTTACCACCCTTCCTTACATGATACAGGTGATGACCTGAGGTAATTTCTGTAGGCCTTTCAGAAATTCACTAAGAAAGACACCTAGTTAAGAATTATTTTTAGATTCTCTAGTTAGCATTTTTTTTCTAAGGATCTATAGTATCTTCCCCTGATAGAACTTATGGAACAAGCCACTGTACTTAATGCTCTTCAAGGAACCACTGAATTCCTATTCCCCAAATACATGGAGGCCTATAAAAATTTCGTGTTGCTCAAGAAGTGGCTTACAGTACCAAGTGCACCCCCACTAAAAATGTCTGCACGAACATAGGATCCTCTGCTCCAAGCATCAGCCAAACTCCAACATGATCACCTCCTGCTCACCGACAATGGTGAAGGAGGAGAAAATGGACAAAGTCCTCAAATAATCCAAGGACTTCTTGCCTTTACTCCCAACTTCCCTTGCTGACAAAACTTTTACCATCACTGCTAACGAATAAAAAGAATTGGCAGCTCAGATCTTATCATCTTTCATTTCTCTTATTCAACTCTGATGAGGGTTTGTATTAACAGTGAAATGGTTCCAGAGTGGAGAGGACAGTCATCATAAAAAAGCAGATGCATTCTATAATTCAACTATAGCTTTAATTTTTAAGTGCTTCCATGTCTATCTGCTAGTTTCCATACCCACTTTTTGAGTGTCCCAATGGTTGAAGCAATGGTGTGGTGAAATAGCACTGGTTTGGGAGTCTGAGGACCTGAGTTCAAATTCTAGCTCTCCTCTCTGCTAGTTGTGTGACTGCAGACAAGTCACTTTACCCCTCTGGGTCTCAGTTTCCTCATCGTCAGTAAAATGAGCGGCTTCGACTAGATGACCAGCTCTAATCGATGTTACCTTCCAATTCGAAATCGATGTTCCTCTGTTTTGCTACATGTGTTTTGTTTCTTTTCATATACAGTCATCCTCTAACCTTTGCCCACATAATGTAGTTTGAATAACTGATTTGGTTTTAATGGGGTGTTTCCCAGGGCTCTGGCTGTTACACTTAGAGACATGCCCAAGAGACTGTTCTCTTTTGTAAAACTCCAGACGTTGTCCCTTTGCTACAACAGTGCAAGAAAGTTGTTTTTTTTTTTGTATATCTGTGATTCCAAAATGCCTCCTTTGAAACCCTAGTATGGTAAGCACGTGATGAGGGCTACCATGTGAGTGAGCACACTTGAGATAATTTGTTGCTCTAAGCCAAGCTGGTTCAAAAGGTCAGCCAGGTACAGTGATAATGATGTTACTGTTGCTGCTGCTGCTAGCCATAATAACTTGTACTTATATAATAACTTGTACGTATAAAGCACTTTACAGTTGGAAAGGACTTTGGCATCATTACCTCACTTGATTCTCACAATAACCCTGGCAGCCAGCTAGCATAAATCATCCTACTGCCAGTGTATTGATGAGAAAGTACTGGCCAAGAAAGGTTAAGTGGTTGGCCCTAGGATGGACACTAGAGCCTTCCCTTCTAAGGTTATTTTCCATTTGTTCTGAATGTAACTTTTATGTACCCAGTTATTTATACACTCTCTCCCAAACTCAATTGTAAGATCCTTGTGGGCAGGGACTATTTTTGCATAGTCCCAGTGCTTAGCATGATATTTGGCACATAGTATGTATTTAATAAATGTTTATCGATTGGTTGATTGATAGTGGATCCAAGATTCAAACCCAGATCTTCAGACTCTTAAGTCCAGTGCTTTCCCCCCTACACTGTGCCCAGATCAGCAATAGATTTTAAACAATTTGTAGAATATAAGTGCAAGGAAGGCAGGTGTGAGGGATGGGGGGGGTGTTGGAGGAAGAAGGAGAAGGGACTAGAAGGAGAAAAAGGATATTTACTGAGAAGTTTCTCTGTCAACACCAACTTAAATAAGGGGCATGATAAGCCTTGTTTTTCTCTCATTATACATACAGTTGTGCTAGTAATTTGTTTTATGTGACATTTGAAGAATACGTTTTTTCCCCATCACATCCTGCTGACATGGAGTAATATAGGATAATAGAAAGGGTTTTGGGCAAATACAGTCAACTTCTGCTTTAGATTATAAATCTTAAGCGATTCCGATTATGAAATCCTAATACCGTCTCTTCTGTGCATGTCGCCCGCCAAGCACCTGCTTTTATTATTACTGTTATTGCCATGGTTATTTTGTCCAGACTTGTTATTTAATTGGTATAGGTATTAAATACATATGCATATATTTAATTGGTATTGTATAAATATTAAATATATTTAACTAGAATATTTAAATTGATTTTCCAGTGGGGAACCTCCCTTTGTCAATGTATGTCAACACCTACTCTGCAATTCACAGTCTTAGAGAGCTACCTATGGCCCAAGGAAGTTACTGACTTACCATGGGTCATACAGGTTGTATATATTAGAGACATAAGTCAAACTCAGATCTTCCTGATGCTAAAGCTGGCTTTCTATCCACTTGGCAACATGGCCTCCCTTTAAATTTATAATATTGAAAGAACACACACAAGCAAAACTCAACCATGTGGACTATGGAATCAAAAGTTTGGAATTCTGTTGTGCCCCAGGACAAACTGTTTCATCTTGCTCAGTGCCTTAGTTTCTCCATATGGAAGAAAGAGAAAAGAGACCTACCTTACGAGAGTGTTGCTGGGCATAACATGAAGAATAATGAAGATTAATGAAAAAATGTCTTTATGAATATCAAAAAATAACTAGTTCATTGCTAGAATGTGGATTGTTTCTCTGACATCTCTTGTTTATTATAGGGTGACACAATCTAAGGGATGATCCTTCAATGCTTGATTGTCTTCTCTTTGGTCTGGGCAGCTGCCTAGCCTCGTGAGGTCTGTGCAAAGTGGAGGGGGGCCAGGCCAACAGGAATGGAAAGCCCTCCTGGAGGGTTACCTTCACAAACTGCACATCACTGAGGATGTGGACTGAGTAGTCAGGCGTGTAGAGGTTGTTGCTGCTGTACAGCTGGGTGGTGCTGCCCCCATAGTCACTGCGCTCTCGGTTTGGAGACTCAGAGCGGTTCAACCCACTGCAGCGAGAAGGGGATCGGTTTACTGCAGAGGTTGACAAAGGAGGAGAAGGAGGAGGAAGAAGAGGAGGGGGTGAAGGAAGAAGGGGGAGAAAAGATGGAAGCGGGGTAGGGTGGAGGGAAAGGGGTGGAAAATGGAAAAGAGACAAAGAGAGGCGTTTACTGAGTACCTCTGGACTTTTAAGCAATGGTCACACTGGGTAGTGCTAAAATGCCCCTTGTACTTTCCTCTGAACCTGAGCACAGTCTTGGGGAAAGTGTCAGGTTACTTATACAGGGGGTCAATAGCCTTAGAGAGGAATCCCCTGATATAAACAACTGAATGGGTAAACATTCTTTCCCTTTTTTCATGCTCCTTCCCTTTACAACTTCTACAGAGAAGAGTTGGGCCATTTTGTCAGGAAGGATGCTGAGGCTATCCACAGGACTACAATCATCCCTCATTGGTTTCATGTGGCTGCAAAGAAGGACCAGAATAAGAAGATGAAACACAGTACTGGGAACACTAATTGTCTTAAAGGTCAAATGACTTATTTATTAACTGGAATGAATCTCGCACCAGGTGTGGCATTTAGGTTCTCACAGACTCATCATTCTCAGCACACAGAATTGCCAACTTGCCAGTGACTGATCATTTGGTTATGGTTACCCACAGGCCTCCTATTCTAATCCCTTGAATTCACTGGTTCCTAACTTTCCAGAAGAAGATCTCCATAAGTTTCCTGTGCAAAGATAAGTTTGTTGGGGATGGGGGAATAGGGACTGGACCTGTGATCTCACTGGTATAGGGAACTCCTTGGTATAGAAACCTCATAGACCAATGCAAGCCAACATTATCTGTATAGCTTCTAAGATGGAGAGGCGCCTAGATAGCTGAGAATTTAGCTGGTATGCCCAGGACCATGTGGTCAATATGTGTCAGGGGCAGTACTTGAACTCAGGTTTTGGTTCTAAGGCCAACTCTCTACCCACTAGTCACACTATCTCTCTTGCTGCAGAACCACAAGAAAAAAGGGTAGCTAGGTGGCCCAGTGAATAGAGCATATGACTTGGAATCTGGGTGACCTGTGTTCCAACCTTGCCTCAGACACTTACTAACTGTGTGACCCTAGGCAAATTACTTAACCCTGATTACCTCAAAAAACAAATAAACAACAACAACAACAAAACAAACAAAAACAACAAAAGAAAATATAGCTTCCTTGATCTAAGTCTTCATTATACTTACCTTCACAAATTCATCCAGAAGGTGACAATAATTATGACAGCTAGCATTACATATCATTTTAAGGTTCACAAAATACTTTACAAATATCTCGTTTGCTCTCACTGTCCTGTGAGAGAGGCAAATGCTATCATTATTCCTATTTCATAGAAGATGAACCTGAGGCAGACAGAAGTGAAGTGATTTACCCAGGGTTATAACATACCTAGTACGTGTCTGAGGCAAAATTGGAATTCAGGTCACCCAGACCCTAAGACATGTTCTCTATCCACTGTGCCACCTGTCTGACTTCTGCAGGTGGCCCTCAGATTTCCTTAACTGTGAACTTTTACAACTACTACCCTGATGCCTCAAGATAACATGGAAGTGACCCTGATTTCTCTAAGGCTAGGCTAGCAGAGCACAAGCTCTGACTATGTGCCTGCTGAAGGTTCTGCTGTCTGAGGCCCAGCCTATCTGACTTTAGAGAATTGTCACCAGAAAGTTGGCCACAATCAACCTAGTTTTTAGCTATAGCTACTTAGGAGGACTGTTTACGATGGTGTAAGAGGGTTTACAGTCTGCCTCGGTGGGGACCTCATGAAAGTGCTGAAATATAAAGCAACCCACCAAAGTTAAAGGCAAGCCTTTCCCCATTTCCATTTGAAGTCTATCCTTGAACCCTCCCCAAATGACTGTCAAGGAGAGGAGAGTAGCAGCTAATAGCAGCACTTATAGTGAGGGGCATTTATAATTTGGGGTAAGGAGCGGGGCAATCAGAAGCTGGTAGATTCTGGTCCTAGTTCTATCAGTGAGTAATCTTGGGAAATTTAATTCCTGTATTACAACTCACTAAACCATGAGCAAGGGTAGTCATCATCCAATTAAAATGTGTATTGTATTGAGCACCTACCATGTACAAGAGGTTAGCCCCCGGATGAAAAGGACTTGAATCCATCTGGCAAAACATGCACCAGAAGTAATAGTAAAGTGTAGTCTTAACGATACTCTTATACTCACTAACTGAGACACATATCATTTAAGGGCATCAGCTCTAACGGCTTGGACCCACATGGAAGGAAATAAGCGGGTCACATTCTCCTACTAGCCATGAGGATCTAGAGTGAATATCTTGGGGGAAAACTGGGTCCTTTTTCCCAAGAGGGCTTCAGGGCCTGAATGGCTTAAGGGCAAAGACCTAGGATTGCCCTGAGATGTGACTTAGAATCTTCCAAAGAGGACTGCCCTGGCAATCAAGAAATCTCTATCACTGGCCTTTGTTGTTGTTGTTCAGTTGTGTCCAACTCTTTGTAACCCCATTTGGGGTTTTATTGGCAAAGGTACTGGATTGGTTTGCCATTTCCTTCCCCAGTTCATTTTATAGATTAGGAAAATGAGGCAAACAGAGTTGAGTGACTTGCTCAGAGTCACCCAGCTAATAAGTATCTGAGGTCAGATTGGAACTCAGGAAGATGCATCTTTCTGACTCCAGGCCCGGCCCTTTATGCACTGTGTCACCTAGCTGCACAATCACTGGCCTAGGAACTTGGAAGAAGGTCAGTACCATAGATATTTTCCAGACCTTAATGGGTTTTTCTCTCTCCCTGGATGAAGATGACCTAGACGTTTCTTCTAAGACTTAATTTTCCCTCCCCATCTTTCACTTCCTCCTCTTGTAATCCTTGCTTTCCTTCAAGACTCAGGTCAAACAACACCTAATACATGGAAGCTTTCCCCTCCAAGACTACCTGGCAGCTGTTTTGTACATACCTCTAAATGAGCAGAGGCAGCAGGCTTTAGTGAAGAGAGGGTTGGCCTTAAAGCCAGAGAAACTTGAGTTCTAATCCTGCCTCTGACCATGAAAGGCGGAACCTCTTACTGGCCTACACTCACTCTAACGTACTAAGTTTCAGAGAAGGTGCTGATTTTCCTTAGTAGAGGGAGTTCCTCAACTGGGAGTGCCTTATACTAGTGAAATAATTTTTGTCCTTGTGTCTCTAGCATCTTACACAGTATCTGGAACATAATAAGTACTTATTAATAATAGCTGGAATACACACACATTTGTAAACACATGTAAATATATATTATATATATATGTATATATATATATATGTATATATGTGTGTTCTTATTTGATCTCACAACCACCTTGTGAGGTAGAGCTACTATTATCCCCATTTTATAGATAAGGATATTGAGTCTGAGAGAGGTTATGTCTTGACCAAGGTTATACAGCTAGTTCAAACTAATTTTCCTGACTCCAGATAGCTGCCTAATAAATGAGAGGCTCATCACCAGACTGGAAGAACAGTAATGCATTGTTCAGCCACAACAGCTTTTAACAACCATCTACTGAGTTATGGAGGAGGCTGGCGGAGGAAATCTCCCCAACAATGAGATCCTAGCTCCTACAAGGGCCAGGTACAGCTTATTCTTCTCACCTGCCTAACTTAGTGATGAATATAAGGATGGGGGAGAGCAGCTCATTGGTTCCTAAGAACCAATTTAGATTTAGATTCAGATTTAGAGCTCGAAAGGTCACTCAGGTAGGAAGTATCTGAGATAGGACTTGAACCTAGATTGCCTGACTTGGAAGTCAGTGTCCTTCCCACCATCCCATGCCGCCTCTCTAATAAAGAGAGGTTGGGTAAGAGGGGACTGGGATATCGGAGGGCATTTTCAAGGGCTCCACCAAAACAACAGTTTGCGTTAATGGCAGAGACATTCAACAGAAAAACATTGACTTCATTTTCTGGTAGGGTGCCCTTTTGGGGCAGGTGCTGCTCCCCAGTTGTGACTGGTTCAGTAGGGACCGTGCTGATGTCTCCACCTCACTTAGTCTTGTGTAATTGTGGAAAGTAGGGCAGTCTGTCCGAGAGAAGCCTCTCTGTCAGTGTGGTATCTGGATCTAACCCACCAGGCTCAGCTTAAGGGTCCTGATCCCAACTGATATGTACATAGCCAATGGGGAAGGAGGGTGTGTTGGGGAAGTGCCTTTGGAAAGCCCTCGATCTGCTGGATAACCTCTGCCTTCCACTAAGTTAATATGTGACTCACCCAATCATAGGTTAGGAAGGGCATTGTGCTAGGTGTTGCTCCTTTATCTCTTGGTTCACAACAAGGGAGATATAGTATTTCCTTTTTCTGTGAAGGGAGGGGGTTGAATTGGCTCATCTCCCATATCCCTTCGGGCTCTAAAAGAACTCCTTTCACTTACTTCTATGGCTACTACTGGTCCTGTCCCATCACTTTACTACCTGTAAACAGGTAGAGGTGGTCAGTCCATTCCCTACCATCTCCTACCACCTCCCCCTAAAAGGTTTTCTGCCCTGTGACTCCTGGAGCTAGGATTAGCACACTGTGGAACCAGAGATCAGGGTGATGTTACAACCCAAGTCATATGTGGTGGATGGGCAGCAGCACCCACCTCCAGTTACAAAACAAAATTTAACAGACTGTTTGTTAACTTGTCAGCAAGATCATGGAGGGGCCCCTTGGTCAGGTTTGGGTTGGACTATATCAGAAATTCTTAACCTGGGGTCCATTAACTTATTTTCAAAAAATATGTTGATAACTACATTTCTGTATGATTGGTTTCCTTTGAAATTCTATGGATTTTATTTTATGCATTTAAAAATATGATTCTGAGAAAGTGTTCATAGGTTTAGGCAGACTTCCAAAAAGATCCATAACACCAAATATGGGGAAGTATCCTTGTTTAAGTGTCAGTAGTTTCTTAGTTTCTTAGACTTTGTAAGCATGAAGCAGGGCATGGACTGAACAAATCTCTGAGACCAGAAGGCCAGTCCTCTTTTTTTTTAAAGGCATAATTGATATCAACTTTTCTTTTGTGAGGAAATTGTTTTTGAGAAAAAAAATGCTCCTTCTGATGAGACCGAGTCCTAGCTAGTCTGAATTCTGTGTAAAAGCCTGTTTTGTTTCTCCAGTCTGACATTCCTCATTAGATAGGACACTGATGACTGCACTTTAAGTAAGTGTGTGCATATCCTTAGGGACTTCTGAGCAAGGGACAGGGAAGTGTTTTTAATAAAAAGAAGAAATCTGGAACAGACCAATACCATGAGCATGGCAAACAAGTTCACCTTTTCTAGTTCCCTTTGGTATTTCCTAAGAACATAGAGGCACAGAACCAGGAAATACAGCATGGAGAGAAAGCCTAGTACATTCCAAAGAGGATGGAACAGAATCCTGATCAAAGGCTTCAGCCAAAGGATGTCCAAGTGAAAGAACCCTACCTATTATGAGCAGCTATGGCTAAGCTGGTGAACATGACCTGCTATCTCACACCTTCATGCTGGAAGGGAACCACACAAAGTAGGAAAGGGAATACTACCCAAGTTGGCTCTGATTAAAGGGGGGATGGGATTAAGAATCATGACAGGCACAACTGGTGTGTGGGCATAGATGAGAATTTTTCAATGTTTCAGAAGGCCCCCTCACCACAGTAATAGATGGGAACTCTAAGACCTCACAGCAATTACGACCCTTGCTTTAGTTATAGCACGTGTATCTACAAGCTAGGGATGAGTCAAAATGAAGAAATGATGGTTCCGTCCAACTGTGTCCTGGGTATAGAATCATCGAGTCCCAAAGCTTGGGTGGTACAGAGGTGGCACTTTCTTTTAGTGTGCATGGATAGGGATGTGAAGCATAAGTCTGGCATGATGTCCATTTGTTGTAGCTGCTGGATCCTCAGCAGTGGGGCCCATGCCCTGTTAGTGATCACAATTGCTGACAATAATTGTTGAGGGGATTCTTGGGTCAGGAAATGGTTGGACTAAATGGTCTCTGAGTTCCCTTCTAACTGAGATAGGAACAGAGACAGAGTCAGAGAGATAGAGATAGAAAAAGATGGAGAGAGGGAAAAAGAAATGGAGAGAGGAGAGAGAGAGAGAGAGAGAGAGAGAGAGAGAGAGAGAGAGAGAGAGAGAGAGAGAGAAAATTGAGTTTGGCTATTGTCATTGAGCTATGCCTTCTCTTTTGCCAAATTGATTGGGATTGCATATAGCTACATGAGCCTGAAATAGAAAAAGTTAGAATTTTAGGACCCATTATTTGGTGGCACGAATATACAGAACTGCAAAAATAATCTGCCAAAACATTCTGGTAAAGCGACTTCTGGCCATAATCTAAATTCTGCAAATTGATCCCAGTTATGATCCTAGATCAAATTGCTCACACGCCAATGCTCACTCTAGCAGAACTGATGAAAATAGGAACACTTCCACTGATCATACTTCACAAAAGAAAAAAACCCATTTGTTTTAGTTTGCTCGAATACTCAGAGAAACATGCTAATTAATGACACCTTATCTGAGGATTTCAAAGCACTGAATCCAGTCTTGGGAGAAAAGATCTAGCTCTGAAAGCTGTTAACTCGCCCACAGTCACATGGCTATCATTGACCAGAGGTAAGCCTTGAACCCAGGTATCCAAAAAGAAACTCAAAATGCAGTTGTCTGCCTCTCCTGAAAGTTCTGTTTTTGCTTTGTTTCCATAAGGCTCTGTGTCAGTGAAGGGCTCACATCTGTCACATATAGATACTCTGTAGGACAGGAAAATAGAGGGTAAATGTCTAGGAGGGACAATGACAATGCAGAAGCTTGTGGGGCCCATCTATCTCCAGCAGGGGCATGAGAATATCTGGTCTTAATGACTTTCCAAAAATGTTTGTAAACTTTTACACCACTCCACACCATTCTCTCCTAACTCAAACAAGGGTCCTGGAGAGAAATAAGCGTTATGAACAACATGGGGAAGGTTTAACATTCTATAGTGAAACATTCTATGATGTGGCCATGAACATCTCCATTCCAGACCCTGGACCCACTTCCTTCTGACATCAACTCAGCTGCACTAAGCAGTGGTCCCAGAAGTGGAAAAGATGGTTGAGAGTACTCAATTGTTATACCTTATGTGATCAGGAGACTCACATAGGAGGAGAGATCATTTTAAAAAATAAATACTGTGCATACCTCTTACTCACACCTTTCAAGGGAAATAGCAAATGGAATTATAAAATGCCATTTCCAGACTGCTGTCAGTCAAAGAGGGAGCCCAAATGGCAATGAGACTTTTTCTTCTGTAATCTATTGCTGGCCTCGGGTAGAAACCTAGTAAGATCAATTAATAGTTGTGGTAAGGGCACCTACTTTAGATGCCCAGAGGAGGTGGCTGGCTAAAATGAGGCGACGGGAAGGAAGGTTGGCAGGAAGAAAGAATAACACTCCCACATTTCTTCCTGTTTTTCTTCCGTTGCTCTCATCATTCCTTACTTCTATCACATAGAGTGGGGGAAAACAACTCATCCTGCTCCAACTGAATATCTCCCATTTCTTTCCGTGTCTAAACATCTAAGATGCAAGTTAAGGACAAAGAATAGGGATGAAAAATTGAGAAGGGAACTAACTCCCAGACATGCATCAGCCAGGCATTGGTGAAGAGATCTATGCAAATAGGACTCTGTAATTTGGAGCCCCGGCCTGACCCTGATTGACTGTGAAGCTTATAGAGTAAAATGCTGATCAGACAGAATGCCTGGAGAACATTTTAGTTAATGAACTTTTCTGGTTACCTGAGGGTTGAGTAGACAATCCTTTCGATTTCAATCCTTACTGATGAAAATTCTAAAACCTCTGAGTTTGCTTTTCTAATTTCAAAAAGTATAGTATTCAGCAACCTCTTCGCTAATGTCTGAGATTCTTTCAGGGAATTCAGAGAATCCTTCTGGGTTATTTATAATCATAGGACCTCTGGAGAAACAGAGGATTTAGAGACTGGGCTGAATATTAAGCAATCTCCACGCATATTCTGGAATCTGAAAGTTTGTTTTGTTTGTCATTTGCTTCTTCACTCCCTCCCCCCCACAAAAAAGTCCAGTCCATTAAGACTTCTAATGAATTAGATTCTGGTTAATCAAGGTTTTACTGAACCGTGTATTTGTCTCAAGTTTTACCTTATTTGCAAAACAGCAATAGATACATAACATTTAGTTATTTTATGGGAGACATGGAATTAATTGGAAAGTTGCTTCAAGGTTTTTCCTTGTTTTCTTTTTGGTCTGAACCTGTGGTTTTATTGGTTCAGGGAACTGCTAAACTTCCTCCATCATTATGGATCAGCAACTCACCTGAGACAGTCAGGAGCTTCATTCTGAGCATAACTTAAGGCAAGAGATGCTCCGTGAATACAGAGGGTTGCCTGAGAGGCTATCCACAGTTATATAACAAGTAGGTGTTAGAAGCAGGTCTTAGACATGAGTTCTCCTGACTCGATATCCATTATGCTATGTTACCTAGAGAAGCTTCTCTAGGACTTTGTATGTGTATTTCACAGATGTACTCCATGGAGTTAAGTTCTTGAATGACATCATTATACTGGTAAATCCTGGGCTACACTATAATGGTAAATTCTTAAATGCACATGTAAATTATGCTTCTGCATGTGTGAGTAAGTCACATTCTATGATGTGGCAATGAATGTCCTCAATCTAGACCAACTTCCTATCATGGTATAGAGGTACAGACCAGCTCCTCATGCAGGGCAGGGCAACCAGCGCCTTCCAGCCCCTAAGTTCCACAGCGTCCCCTGAGACAGCCATGCACGATTACCTGGGGAGCCTGCCAAGGATTCCCCTCTGCTGAAGGCGAAGGTACGGGACACTGAGACAGGCACTAGAGAGTCAAGGAGATGTGGGTAGGAGAAAGAAAAGATAAACACAAGGAGAAAAACAAAGGAAGAGGAAAAAGTGTAAGACAATCTGTTCCTGAAACTTCACAACATTACATTACTCTGTCTGAAGCAAGACTGTTTCTGGATCCACTGATAACTCACCCTCAGCTAGAGCCAATCTGCTCCCAAACAGAAATGGAGACAGGATTGCCATGGGAGTCCAATGGTTAGAGCTAGGTCTGCTACTATCATATTTTTAAATGAAGCCTTTGGCTTCTAGGTAAGCAAATAGGCAGTCTTCAATCATGTAAATAATCTTGGTGATCAAAGTGGAAATACCAGCTATAAAACAAGATAATGCCCTAATGGAGAAATAATGAGTAGAAAACTCTCTCAGAGGTCCCCATTCTGGAGCAGCTCAGACCTTCACACCTTGACACTGATCTAGCTACCACACAAGCACTTCACTTCTCTTCCTAACTGAGGAAGCTCATACAGTTTCTTAGAGTCCTGTAAGAAAAAAACAGTTATTGAAGGTGGTTCCATTAAAGATATAAAACGAATACTTTTTGTAGCCCAGACCAGCTAGACAAAACACACCCCAGGCAAGTATCACCAAATGAACCCTCAATTCAATTAAGTTGAGTTAGAAGAGACCCTAGGACACCTTCGGCCTGGCTACTTAGAAGGCTCTAACCTAGGTCACAGCTCACCTGGTCTGGGGGGAAGGAAGCTGCTTGCTATCAGGCTCTTATCTTAACTAATGATTCTTGGTAACTTCGTGCCAAACTCAGTTGTTTCTAAGTTTCTGAAGGGCTAGACATGCCCAGTGCCCCCTTCTAAATTTTGACCCATTGTAGGCAGGGCCCTGACCACCTTGCCCTGGTTATATCTAGTACCCATGCCTCTACAAGTAGTAACTTGTGGGGGAAATAAAGTAGTTGTACCCTCCTTGTATCTGAACTAGGAGCTCCCTCCCCATGGATTAAATAGTACTATTTAATGAATAATGAAGGTTAGGGGTTAGGGTGGGGGATCAATCTGTTGCAGCCTTACTTCCATGCATCTACTTCCCAACTGGCATAAGCAGTATCCCTTGTCCTAACACTGCCCCCCCAACTCTTCTCTCCCCCTTTCATTTCTCCCTTCTTTCCCACAAAATTAAAGTGGGTAAAGTAAAGCTAACTTGAAACCTTTCCGGCAGTAGACTGGATGCTACCTACAGGTGAGCACACATTGAAACTGACATTGAAACTGACTACTGGTAGTAGCCAACCTAGCCTCTACTTGCCAGGGCAACTAACCAGAGGTGAATTAGTATTGAAATCCCTCATTTCCACACCTGCAGCAACATTACGTCCACCTCAGCAGACAGAAGGGATGCAGTTAACATCAGAGTAACTGACATCTGAGATACTAAGTAGCATCTGATGGGGAAGCCAACTTCACAAGTGGACTCAGCAGCCTCCAAGATCCCTCCCAGCTCTAATCTGTGAACCTATGATCTTATTAAAGCTCATCATTGCACTGTAAGCTGGTTTCTCACAGGTAGAGGAGTCTTTTAGAAAGTCCCATGCCCTACAACTATCAAGAAAAGTGAGGTTCCTTATCAAGCCTGATTTTATATGGTAGCCATGGGGCAAATCCTCCTGCCACCTTGTCATATTTACTCCTTACCTCATTGGCTGGTACAGTTTCAGTCTGAAATAATAATGATAATAATATAGGAAATCAGGCAAAGCAAGGGCTCATCTCCTGGTTCAGCATGCACTATGGTCCAACCAAAGCCTCTCCTATTGGGTTCACAGCTTGACTTGTGAAGGGAGATGGCTTTGTTGGGTCAGATTCTCAGTGGATGCTTCCTTCTAAGCAACTGCCCTGTAAGTAGGCTATCACCATATTTTTAAGCATTTTATTCACTGGGTAGAGATAGAGAATAGTAGTCTTCATCTTCACTGGCCTGTAGGTTTTTCCCCTAAAGGACTGGTTTTGTTTTGGTGAGTTATGCATTTACCCAAATTGATGGTGCATTGCTACTTACTGGGATTTCATTGAGAAGAATCAAAGTAACCTGTTGCACTAATACAACAGTGACTTTCACAGTGATAGAACCAACCTTTCACTCAGTCAGACAGTGTTGAAGATTATAGTCTGGCCTCACTCATCTTTGCTGTTGAAGATGATCAATACCAGGGTCAATGTACAGAGTGCCCAACTGTGGCTGATCAGACCAACATGACATACTCAGCAGGTACCACACAGTTCAGGCACAAATGTGCTCCTGCCTCTCTAAGTGAGTGGGACAATGCTTTTAAAATGGGACAAACTTTTAAAAATATAAGACAGAGTAAAGGAGGAAATGAAGTATTATATCTTTTTTCACGTGTTTTTGAGAGAATGAAAGTAGTCTGGGTTGAAGGGAAGAGAAGGGATTCTGAACTAGTCTTCAATCCCTCCTACCTACTCTGGAATTTTGGGAGCATACCAGTTTTGGGAAGACCTTACAGTTCATTAGATTTCTAAAGGTCACTCTTCTCTAAATGCTACAGGTCATCAAGGGGAAATAGGTTCTGGAGCTCACCCTAGGGGAATAAAATTCTTCTCATCTCTTCCTGACTCTGAAAGTCTCCCTGAGCCACTTACCACTCATTACAACCACATTAATGAAACCAAGGTGTCAACCATTCCACACATTGAGGACTGGGAGTACTTATGGTGTAGCCCCCTGGAACATGACCTCACCTAGCTTTCACTAGGTGAAGCTTTCATCATAGCTTTCACTGTGTTCCTACTTAACGATTTCATTTCCCTCAGCTACAGACTTCCCCAACACACTTAAATTTTATGACCCTCACCTACCAAATTAAGCAACACTGAAGTGTTCTGTTCTCATTTTAGATATCTGCTATATCTACTGCTCTGCTATGAGCTCAGGGTGTGCATTTGGGAAATTCACTTTCCTTTGCATTTCTGTTATGGCTATGAACTAAAATTATGTAGCAAATGATTCTGTGAAAATTCAGTTTCCTGATGCAGAGTAAGGGACATAAATTCTGAATCTCCCTGATGCAGTATGAGCTAGTAAGAGCCCTGAGTTGGGACTCTAGTTCCGGCTGGGCTGTTGACTTTCTGTATGATTTCAGATAAATCACTTTTTCAATTTCTCCCTATGAAGTAGGTTACATTACCCTAATTATTAATAGTAATGTAATAGCATTATAATTCATAGCAATGTAAACTCACACAAAGGAACACACTCACCAGGAAATATGATAATCAAGTGCTTTGGGATCCTTTGATGAAAAGTATAAAAACAAAGTGCTATTCTATTTTTTTGATGTTAAAAAAAAGAAATAAAGGAAAAGAAAGGAAGAAAATGTCTTCCCTGGATATATAAATGGCTACAATGAGTTAATGCCCTAAAGTAACAAAATTTAGACTAGAGAATCCAAGAGCACACAAGAGAAAAATACCTCCTGGATCACATATGCCACATCCATGCACCTACATCCTACTGTAAGAACTAAATGGAAGAAAGCAAGCCAATGGTACAGGGAAAAGACAAGCAGCCGCCATGTTATTTGCAGCTTAGCAACAATCAGCCTCATATCAGCAGTGCCCCCATGTGCACTTGCCAATCAATGGCACATCACTACTTATGCAGATTTCATTGAGAAGCAAAGTGACCTGTCACACCAACTCAACAGTGACTTCTTCAGAATACCTTTACTAGTTCTTACCAAGGACCACGACCAATGAACGCATTAATGGTGTCTAGTGGCCTTTAGGTAAAAGTCCAATTTACCAGGGATCACAGATTTGGAGGTAGAAGAGACTTTATAAGTCATCTAGTCAAACCTCCTCATTTTACAGATGAGGAAACTGAGGCCAAGAGAAATTAAGTGACTCATCCAGGGTCATACAGTGACCCTGATGCGAACCCAGGTTTCTGGACTCCAATACTCTTTTCACTACACCAACCATCTCCCCATCTAATACCAAAAGAAAAACTTTAGCCCTCTTTTTTTTAAAAGAAGCATGAATATAACTTGACTCTTTGGTACTTGAGAATAAATAATGAGAATTCCGCCCTTCAATATTTCAATAGTATGTAGAAAAGCAGGAAGCATTTTAGTCACACAAAAAATAAGCAAAAGCTGCGCAGCCGCAAGAGGACAAGACAACTTGTGTTCATTCCAAGCTTGGGACCTGAACTGCTCAGTCCATAGCCCACGTGCAATGTATCTGAGGCAGGCGCATCGTGCCATATGTGAGAAGAGGAATCAAGAGATACATACAAAAGACGGAGGATCCAGCCAGACTTCCAACCTTCCGTACGTCATTATCTGAGGAAAGAACATGAAATGTAGTCAACTGGTAATTCAGAAAACACATTGAATCCTACTGCTCTCTTAACCCTAGCCCCACCTGAGGCCACAAAAACTGAGAAAACATACAGAGGGTTGGGGATGGGGGAGGGGGACAGGGAAGAAGATGGGATAAACACAAGAATCAAACCCCTAGTTCATCGCTGGCTTCAGACACTTTTGTGCTGAACAGACTGTGGTGGGTTAATTGAGGTACCTGAGCACACAGTGGTCATGATAGCCGGCACACCATAATAAGTGAAGGCTCCATTTTCAAAGCGAAGACCTTCTTTACCAACCTCCACTTCTACTTTACCCTAGGGAAAGAAGAAAGAACATTGTTTCTGTCTTGTTGGTAGCAGCCTAGACAAGTTACTAGACACAGAAGTAGCACCTGGCTTCACTTACATTAAGCAGATTTGATGTTTCTTGCATACGTGTGAGTTCAAATAGACAGATATCGACCAGGTGCTTACCACGTGCAGAGTCTAAGTTCTAGGCAGTTGCCAGACTACTGTACTAGGTGCTGGAGGGACATGCAAAATTGAGATAAAGCACAGTACCTGACTTCATCGAGCTTATAGTCTAAGAAGGGGAAAAGACATATAATATAAGGTAATTATCATGCATGATAATGATGAGAATAATAATTATGTAGCTGATTTTATATAGCAGTTTAAGGTTTACAAAGTGCTGAATGTAGATTATCTTCTATGGTCATCACAGCAAGCCTGTGAGGTAGGCGCTGTTATTAGCTTTATAGATGTGACAACCGAGGGTCAGAGAGGTTGAATGATTTGCTCAAGGTCAAACAGTTAGTAAGCGTCTGAGGCAGAATTCAAACCCAAGCTTTCTTTTACTCCAAGCCCACGCTATCCACTATGCCAAGTATTTAATCTTATGTACAGCGGTACAGCATTCCAAGTTACCTAGGTCCGAGTATGTAGTCCCAGTGAATCACAGTGAGTTATACATTGCATTCCAAAAATCTTAGTGAGGTTTTAATTTTTGATAACTTCTGAAATATGCTATGAGCTTATGAAAATGCCTTTTCAGAGTTTGCTTATTTAAATTTCTTTTATGCTTATTTATGTTTGTGAATTTCAAATGATGCATTTTAAATTTTAATTTTCATAAGACAGTGCAATTTGTCATTATGCGTTTTGTGTGTGACAGTTTCTGAATAACACTTTCTCAGACCAGTGGTTTGGTGGAGGAGGGCCACCAGGCACGAGCTTGGCCACCTCAGTTACCTGACCTAACTCCATTAGACTTTTTCTAGTGGTGTCACCCCAAAATTTTCTAGTGTGCATCAAAACCTCACTCTTTGGATCATCTCACCTAAAGAAAGCTTTTATGAAGTTAAAAAATTGACTATAGTGATGTATAGCACAAGACTGCAGTTATGTTGAATTTTTAATAATAAACAAAATAATAATTAAAATTTGAATAAGTAGCTTCTCAAATGTTGATTTTTTTTAAACCTGAAGCATTTATACTTCTAGGTTATTAAAGGTTAACCTGGGTTATAAGTGCACTAAGACTTTTGGGACACCCTGCATCTTATATGCTACCTGTACCCAGGTCATCACTAAGGTAGCACCAGAGATTTGTGTCTATGTGTTATTTGGGCATGGAGGAACTGAATATAGTCCTAGAGTCTGGTCTAAGGCTCAGTTTGATGTGAATTTTGTTTTATTACTTGAAAACTGATATATTTCTTATTAACTCATTTGTGTATTAAATGGTTAATATTTGTAAGACATTTAGCACAGCACCTGGCATGTGGTAGGCACCCTATATATGCTTATTCCCTTCCTCCCCTTCTTCTTCTTCTTCTTCTTCTTCTACTTCTTCTTCTTATTATTATTATATTGTTTTATATTATATTATTATATTGTTGTTCAGTCATGTCTGATTCTTCATGACCCCATGAACCATACTGTTCATGGAATTTTCTTGGCAAAGATACTTGAGTGGTTTGCCATTTCCTTCTCTAGAAGATTAAGGTAAATAGAGGTTTAGTGACTTGCTCAGGGTCATACAGCTAGCAAGTATCTGAGGCCAGATTTACAATCAGATCCTGACTCCAGGCTCTTATTATGTATAGATGATGCTTTAGGGCCCTTTAAAGAATTGGAATGATTTGAAATACACCTCTTCAATGGAGAAGAGAAGAGACTTTCTGACCAAAACTACTTATGGAGACAGTAGCTAACAGGGATTTTAAGAGGAACATTATAGTTTTGTGATGGAGATTGATCATAATGGAATAATGGTACACTATATCACTACAATTGTCTTTTTGATGTAATCTTATTCTTCTCACCTTTTACAAAAGTGTTTATATAGAAACTGTTGTGGGATGAGTCTCTATTTTGCTATTAGCCCTTTATGTTCTATGTTCCATAGACTATTGCATATAGGCATATTAAAAACTTGCTTTTGTAGTTGGATAAAATGATCAGAATGTAAGCGCAACCTCTGGAGGCTCACTGCAAACATCCTTGGTACAGCTCCAATAGCAGATAAGACACAGGGGATGATATGGAACTCATCCTATTCCCACATGGTTTTTATCTTCTCAGCCAAGTCTCTATATTTTGAAAATTTTTTATTCTTTAAAGCCTAGAGAGTATGCATATTTGGGATGGTGTTATCTATTAAAATGCTTTTTAAGTTTTTATGCATCAATGCTATATTCAAGAAATTATGGGCAACAGTTCAGTCTGTGATCATGGTCTGGTTCTAATATAGTTTATCGGTTGAGTTCTCCAGGATATTTCAGTGACTGTATAGACTTATTGTCTATCTGTCCATAAAAGAGAGCAAGCTCCTGATGTTGTATAATTCAAGCCACACCAGGTCATGTCTTGCTAGATGTTCCACACGTGTTAAAATTTTGCAGCCCACAGTTATATACATAGTCTCCACCATTTTCTTGCATAATCTGCATGGATCATTAAGTCTGGGGTCTTTACAGATAATCCTTCTGTAATTTCTTATGGCAATGATTCGGGCCACTGATGGCCATCATAAAACCCTTTTATTTCAACAAGCAAATATGCATGAGTCAGACATTTTTGGATGCTTTGTCAACATATTGTGGACTGAGTTCATGTAATGAACGGTGCCCATGGAGGGCCTTTTAATTCCACTCTCAGATCATAATTGTTTCACGGACTCCATCTGGAAGTAATTCACTTTTGGTTACATTTGGCAAATTCACTGTCATCATATTGCTTGGTAAAGTTATAATTATCATTATTATTAACAATTAGGTTAATACAACCTAAAGAGGCAGTGTGAAGTAGTGGCTAGAGGTCTGGCCTGAGAATTAGGAGTACCTGGGTTTGAGTCTTTTCTTTTACAAACCCTAGTTGTTTAACCATGGGCAACTTAATCACTTAACTTAAAGTCACAACTCTCTAGGACTCTAAGTTATACACAATTACCAGTCTACGACCCCAGAAGGAATTTCTATATCCTAATAAAATTACAGATCAAGATGTTCCCTCCTCCAAAAGAGTGAGCTTAACTACATTAAAAATATATTTGAGTATTAGGGCAACAACAGATTCTAGGAACTGTTAGAATCTTGTCTAGAATTGGGCAAGGAGAGTTCACGTCAGGAAATCCGGGAGCGAATGACGCTAGATAACAAATCTATGATTTTAAAAGAAATAACGTCTTAAGAAGTTTGTCAAAAAGGGGACAGTTTTAACATTACTTGAAAAATTATTTGTTTTATTGGATTTCATATGCATTAATTTTTACTACTTTATTTTCTGCTATGAATAAATTGTTAATCTTCTTTTTGTAAATTTTAAAGAGACTTTTTCTAATTCATGGCTTCCCTTCATGTCTAGTTCAAACAAATTCTCAAGTGGCCTGGTTGCTTAGTTACAGGTATCCAAACATCTGGCTCTTGTGAGTGCCTGGAGAGTCTGTAGTAATAATATTCTTAGGTTAGCAAGTCAAGAAGAAACTCACATAAACAAACAATACTAACACCATCATATCACATCGTGGGATTGCATTGCTGAGGTGGATGCTCCACTGGTGGGCCTATAAATGGAGAGGGCAGCTCCAGGCTCACCTCTTCAAGAGTACTCTAGATCTTTGACATTCACTCAACCAACCCCAGCAATGATCACAGAGATGACAGATGGGGTTGGGCCAACTTGTTTGCTGTTGTTGATAACTTCTCCACTGGTAACTATAACTACCTATCTATTTATCTATCTATCTATCTATCTATCTATCCATCTATCTATCCACACTTTGTAATGCTATGTTATTATTCAGTCGTTTGACTTGTGTCTGACTTTTTATGTCCCCATCTGGAGTTTTCTTGGCAAAGATACTCGAGTGGTTTGCCATTTCCTTCTCCAAGCTCATTTTACCAGTGAGGAAACTGAGGCAAACAGGGTTAAGTGACTTGCTCAGGGTTCTTCAGGTAGTGTCTGAGGCCAGATCTGAACTCAGGAAGATGAATCTTCCTGACTCCAGTCCTGGAGCTCTATCCACTGTGCCACCTAGCTGCCCCTATGTAATGCTATGATATCCTAATTTCAATGTAAAGTAAAGCAAGAGTGATTACATACTATGCCTCTTATGCCTAAGAGATGATAGAATTAACAATTCTGTCATAATATAACTCTAAAAATTAAAGTAGGGCTCTCCTATTTTAAAGGCAGAGAAACTAACTTAAGAGACATTTGCCAAAGGTCTCAGGGACCTTTGGTTTAGAACTGGAAGGAACCTTAGAAAGACCATCTGGTTTGGTGTCTTCATTTTATGGATGGGGGAACTGAGTCCCAGAGAGCATATGTCACTTGCCTGAGTTCATACAGGTGAAGTCAGAATTTAAACCAAATCTTCTGGAACCGTAATCAAATTAACACTTTCCCAGATACTGGAAAGGATGTGTCACTGGCCTCCTATGGTGCCACTCATCATCTCTCTAACTTTCCAAACCAAATTACTCCTCTCCAACTACTTACTACCCTACATATATCTGATTATGAAACCTTCAAAAGTTCCTCTTGGTTTAACAAAGTATACACCCCCAGTCCCAACATTCAAGGCCTTTCGTGATGTGACTATTGAGTCCTATCTCATACAAGTCCCCTTTGCAGATTCTGTGTTTCAGTCAAACTGAACCCTACTCAACACCCTCCTTTCCTATCTTGTCTCTTCCCTTCTGTGTCTTGGATCAGTCTGTCTTCCATGCCCAGTCTGTCTTCACACTGCCTCCCCCAAACTCTGTCAAAATGCCTCCTCAAAGGCCATCTCATCCATGAACTCTTCCCTTACTCTCCACCTCATGCCCCTTCCTGTTACAGGGTGAACATGGTTTTTCCCTCCTCAGATTTCCCACAATACTCTACCTGGTCATCTGCTCTGCATTTACCTCATTCTCCCTTCCATCATGGTTATTTGTATATACATCTTCCCCTTCTTTACACTGTGAGCTCCTTGAGATCAGGGACTGTGCTGTATCTACGCTTGTGTCTCCAACATTGAGAACAGTAATAAATGTTGACTGAGTGAACTCTTAAACCTACATACTGTGTCTCTGAGCATCCAGCTATGATACAAGGAATCCTGACTTCAGGAAATTATCCCTTTTATACACACTCCTCTCCCACTCAAATGCAATCTCCTTGAGGCTGGGACTGTCTTGTTTGCTTGTTTTTATGTCCCCAGTGCTGCTTAGCATAGTACCTAATGCATAGTAGGTGCTTAAGAAATGCTGTACATGTGTCTGTATATCTATCTGTCTATCTGTCTGTCTGTCATTCCATCATCTATCATCTGTCCATCTGTCTCTTTTATCTATTTGTCTACCTGTCTATCATCTATCTGTCCATCTGTGTGTCTATCTATCTATATTAGGACCTTGAGCTATCATGGAAGTGGTGGACACTGACACAGTTTCGGCTATCATGGGAAAAACTATACCATCCTTGGCTCTAACCATACCTCCTTTTAGCCCCACTCAGTGGGACCATACTTGTAGAGAGAGTGCATCAATCACCCAGGACTGATACTGAGTCATTTTCACCCCAAGCTCTGGATTGATACAATCATATAGAATTGATCATCTACTTCAACTCTCTCTCTCTCTTTTTTTTTTTTTAACAGATTGAGGTCTAGGAAGTATGAGCGACTGGTGCAAGGTTAGTTAGTTAGTAGCAACAGTCATAGCTAGCATGTATAAAGTGCTTTAAGGTTTGCAAAGCATTTTACAAAAATCATTTCATTTTATCCTTACAACAACCCTAGGCTATAGGTGCTATTATGATCCCCATTTTACAGATGAGGAAACTGAGGCAGACAGGTTAAGTGACTTGCCCAAGATCATGTAGCTGGCAAGTGCCTGAGGCTAGATTTGAACTTCGGACTTCCTAACTCCAAATCCAGTGCTCTATCCATTGCACCAACCAGCTGACTATTTGTAGCACAGCCATGGCTAGAAACCAGGCCTCCTGATTACCATCTGGTAGTCTTCCCCACTACACCTTATCTTGAATCCCATTCCCTCAATGCCTTCCTAGGTGACTGGCTGGGTCATCTGAAAACTGAATCCAATTAATAGCACACTGCAACACAGTGTTATTTCTCTAAGAAAACAGCTATACTCTCACAGTGGCCTCCAACCCTTTCACCCAAAGGAGTGGATAACACGGTCATTTCAGGTACAGTAGCAAGACTAGGAGGGAGATATTGTCGGGTGTGGGGGAGTGCCTTGTGACATTCTCTGTCTGACTCTAAGTCTACTGTTGTCCAACAGAGCTTAGCTCACATCAGGCTGCTGTTCTCTAGCTCTGCCCCACATGCTTGGCCCCAGAGAAGAGATGAGTGAATGAGGGGACTGGACTACATGGCCTCTGAGGCCCCTTCCAGCTCTAAATCTGTGAACATATGAACCTCTCTCCATTTTTGTTGTTATTGTTGTTGTAGAAGCAGGAGACAATGGGCATGGAATATTCCATACACTATGTGGTAATGTGTTTTTAAAAATATAATTGTAAAACTGAAAATATTATGAAATAATATTTCTCCAGCCTATAACCCTTTCCAGACTTTTCCCTTAGAAAAGTAAGGAGCACAAAGCCCCTAGAATCTTCCCATGAAGTGGAACAAGGGTGATAATCAACCTTCTCTTGTCTAGATGTGATTGCCCCTAGTGACTGGTGCCAGGACCCAACTGGGGAGAGTATCTTTTCTTTTGAAAATCAAGGTTAAGATATTGATTACACGAAAGAATTCTTAAGGGGAAGTGGTCCAGGAAAGAGCCAAGTGATGACTATTCTGGAATGTTATTACATGTTAACAAATTATCCCCTTTTTCTTAGTTTAAGATTTCTATAAACATCACCCCAAAATTATCTTGGAGCAGAAACATCTCTGAGGGCGTGGGAAAATGTTGCTATTTTGAATCTCTCTCTCTCTCTCTCTGTATGTGTGTGAATGTAATAACTTAGAATTATAATAATCTTAAAATTATTTCTAGCAGACTGGTGCCTACATAGAAAATAGAGTATTAACTTTTTTTTTCAACAATTGTCAAATTTTGCTGAACTGCTTTTTCTCTCTCTTTTATCTCTTTGTTAAAAGGGAGAGGGATGTGTTTGGACAGTGAGAATTAATATAAAAATAGAATTTTTTTTTAAAAAAAAATAACAAAAACCAATTATTGGCTTAATGGAATGAAATTCTGCCCCGATTCAGGTGCAGTCACTGCTGCTGAGACTGAAGGCCCCTCTCACCATGTACTGATGACTCTACAGGAGTGGGGGCAGCTAGGGCTACTCACCTGTAGAAGGAGCACAAAATAGTCCACAGGCCGGTTGCGTTGGTAGAGGTAGTGCTCAGGTGCTTTCTTGTTCTTCTCATCAAATTTCAGTTCTTGGATCACGTTGGGATGTTTCAGGAGTCGAAGCAGAATCTTCTCCGAAAGGTACAGAGACTTAAAGGGTTCCACTTCTGGAAGAGAGGAAGCTGGGCTGAATTCAGCACCACTGGGGCAGAGTCGTCCCATTTGGCCCAGCGCTGATCCTAGGAGTCAGGCTAACAATTTCAGCACCAGAGGGTATAGACTGCACAACAAGCCTGTACAGCCATGGTCCTATTTCTCTGGCTCCTTGACGGGCCAGCCACAGGAACACTGAACTGATACATATGTGCAGGCTCACCTAGACATTCACTTTGGGATGTATAACAAACTGGAAATACAGGTCCCTGTAAGAAAGTCACCCAAGCAAAAAAATGAGTGTCACCATCAAAAGACCCCCTGGAAGTCATCTGTTAGCATGGGATCAGGAAGACCTGAGTTCAAATCCAGCCCCAAGCATTTACTAGTGGTGTGACCCTGGCCAAGTCAGTTAACCTCTCTCAGCCTTAGTTTCCTCATTTACAAAATGGGAATAATAATAACACCCACCTCCCAGGTTGTTGTAAGGATAAAATTAGATAATATTTGTAAAGAGCTTTGCAAACCTTAAAGCACCATATGAATTCTAGCCATCATCATCATCATCATCATCATCAATCATTATTACTAGCTAGGTGTATAGCTGTGTACAAATGCTGTGGAAGGGCTGCAAATGTTCTCAGCATCTTTTAAATTTGGTGCCCTTGGACAAAGTTCCAGTCACCCCACCCTAGTTATGGTTTCAGTAGTTTCTGTTCCAGCAGCTAGCCATGGCTGTAGTTTCCTGGGAGCCATGGCCACCATGCTATTTTAGAGGGGGAGATAGGGGAAGAATCTTCTAGATTGACCTCCTAATAGGAAAAACTTAGTGTTCCTTGGAAAAGCAAAGGCGATAGTCATGGTTTATAGCAGTCTACAAAGCACTTTCCTACCAACCCTGTGAGGTTGGTGATACAGGTGTTCTTATCCCCATTTTGAAGATGAGAAAACTAGGACTCTGAGAGTTTAGTTATGTGACCTACTCATGGTCCAGTGTAAGTATCTAAAGCAGGATTACAGAGCGAGCATCTTGACTGGAATCCAGCAGCTCTAAGCACCAAACCATAGTACCCCTCAAAGGGACTTGAGCACAAGCCGTGTGACTGGCCAAGGAGCATAATGAATGAGCACATGTTACTATTAGAATTGGCAGCCTTTTTCTGCAAATTACTGTGGCTCATCCCAAAGCCTCCTTTGACATGGAGCACTCAGAGGGACCTGGGGCTCCAGAGAGACAGACATACCTGTGGCCATAAAGCGATGTGTCGCCAACAGAAGCTGTGGGGAAACCTTCACTTTCATTTCAGAGTCTGAAAGCTTGAAAAGGGAGAAATCGTGTCTCTTCCTCTCCCGATGAGGGACCTGCTGCTTTTTCCGATTGTCTGCTAAAGAACCACAGTGAAACAAAGGATGTGTACACCAGCATACAGGGCAAACTGCAGCTGTCTAACCAACAGGTCCAGTCCTTGAGAGGTTACATACAAACCTCTTGCAGTGAAAAATAGACAAATGAAACTCTTTGCCATATTTTGGTGCAGTGGGAAAAGCACAGGATTAGAAGGTAGAGGGTAGAGGCCTGAGTTGAATCTTGGCTCTAGCTATGTGAGCTGGGGCAAGTCACTTTATCTCTGGGCTTCAGCTTCCTCAACTATAAAATGAGAAAGTTCGACCATATCATCTATAAGACCCTTTACAGCTCTAAACCTCCAATCTTATTTCTTTGGGTATAGAAAGAAATGGACAAGGGATAAAAGATGGAAGAGAATCCCAAAGCCTATGTGATTTCTTATAACAGGTTCACTGTCAGGTACAAGGAGGCCAACTTACTTTAGAAACTTCCCATCTCCTAAAAATATCTTTCAATCATACCCTATTTTTTGTAAGCCTCCCTTAGCTCAGAGGAAAAGGTATAAAGCTTAGCTTCAGGCTCACCCACTATGGACGATGCAGATTTGAGAAGCAGATAGGTCCTTGACCTTGGTTCCTTTACCTTTGCCGAACAAATACTTTTGATTTGAATCTTGGGGTTCCCTTTTCACATTGCATGGATTGAATCTTTGCCAAGACCCTGGCTTGGATAGAGGGAATGTGGTAACTTGGATCTCCCTGGAGTACCCCACATTCATGTTTCCCTCTACATCACTTTTATGGTCAAACTTCCTGTCCAGACCATGACTTGAACTTGAGCTTCCTATGGCTGACCTTGACTTTTGATTGTAGAGGTTGATACCCCCAATACTGCTATCAGGGTCATCCTCTCCTAGACTGTGCACTTTTAATAAATGCTTCAATGATAACTTCTCCTCCTCCTCTTTTTCTTTTTCTTCTTCCTCTTCCTCTCCTCCTCCTTCTCCTTCTTCCTCTTCTTCCTCTTCTTCCTCTTCCTACTCCTCCTCCTCTTCCTTCTATTTCTTCTTCTTCTTCCATTGCCCCAGTTCTTTTTCTAAACTACTAGTCTAACGGCAAGTTGACAGCAGAGCTAAAACTGGAAAAAACCAATCCCTAAATAGGTCCCTCCCTCCTGGAAAGGAAATTCACAACCGAGGGTCTATTACACATCCATCCCTGCTTTTACATACCCCAGATGGAAATCTAGATTGTAGAACATAGGCTCTCCATAACTACGTGGCCTTCACTTAGGTAGCTGCCTAAAGTACAACACATTGGAGCAGGGGATGGACATACTGTGAGAGGTTTTCTACTATTACTTTGTATAAGTACACATATTTTTAGTTCTGGAAGACTCTGCTCTCTGTGGCACACAGAGATTGTTTAAAAAAATGATAAGTCATACCTTTTTAGGGAAGGCTCTGAGTCTCAGGTGGGAAAAGTGGGTCTGGGGGAACAATTTCAAGCCTTACACCCAAATGCCTCATCCCAGCGCTGGCCATAAAGGATCATTCTACAAATTCTACAAAACATTCTACAAATCTGAGGGTGGGGGTTGGGGTGGGGAGCTGCCTTACCTTGCCTCCTAGAATCTACAGAACATTAAAAGATGATGTAAGGGCACTGGTTCTAACAGAACCCAAGCAGGAAAAAAGCCAATTTCATTAATGCTATCTTTGCCCTTTTGCTTCGTCCCTGAACGTTGCTTCCCTGCAGAAATTCCTACCCCGTTAAGAACGCAGAGAAGAAACCAGTCATGATGTAGATGGCCTTTGACTTCTGGCACCACCACCTGCTAGGAGCACCACTGGATCACAGGATCAATGGAATTTAGAGGGGCAGCCAGGTGGTACAGAGGATAGAGCACTGGCCCGGAGTCAGAAAGACCTGAGTTCAAATCAGGCCTCAGATGTTTATTGGTTGCAAGACCCTGGGCAAGTCAGTTAACTTCTTTTTGCTTCACTTTCCTTATCTGTAAAATGAGGGTGATAATCATATCTACCTCCCAGTGTTGTCACGGGGACCAAATGAGATCATATTTGTAAAGTGTTTAGCACAGTACCTGGCACATAGTAAGTGCTATGTACATTTTATCTATTGTTAACCATCATTATTATTTGGAGTCCCTGCAGTCAGCCCAGACTAAGAATTCTAAACCCATTTTGTGACATGGACCCCCTTTGGCAGTGCCTGGGAAAACCTTTGGCAATCTTCTCAGAATAAGGCTTTTAAGTGCACAAAATAAAACACAGAGGATTCTAAAGACAGAGGATTACCAATTTTGCCTTTAAAGAGTGGCATAATTATACCATCAGAGGATATGGAAGATTCTCTACCTGAAATCTCTAACTGAAATACAACTATCAAAATAATTTTTAAAAAGTTCACAGCCCCCAGGTTAAGAACCCATAACCTAGACCTTGAACCAGTGGCAGGTTAAAATGGACTCCTCTGCCCCTCCCAACAACACTGCGGTTTTTTCCCTAACTGATTTTCTTTCTAGATACACTGTGTCCTTGGGAGGAAAAATCTTCAGGTTGTTTTGAAGTTAAAAATAAAACCTAAGCTTGTGGGTTTTCAGAAGAAGCCACTTCCCGTATCAATCCTAAAGCCTCAAAATCTTTGAGCAATCTAGCCACAATTAGAGGTGGCTGTGAGGGCATTTGTCAATATCAGCAGTGGGAGGCTTTACCCAAGGTCATCTGTGAATGGGTCACTCCCTCCAGGAAAGGGAATTGAAACCAGTGGTCTATTCCACCTCCACCCCTGCCTTCACATACCCTAGAGGGGAAAGGAGACTGGAGGACCAAGGTTTTGTCATAACAGGCTAGCCAGGGGCCTCAGAGAATGTAGAAGACCCTTGACCTTGTGATTTGGGGCTTTCATTGGCCACAGGTCTGTAATAGATGTGTGAGATTGCTCACACATTCTCCTTTGAGGACAGGAAACACAGAAACAAGCTTAACCATCCCCAGGACTAGACTGAATATTACCATATGGTTCTCATCACTGCTTGTTCCATACCGGTCATAGAAACACAGACTAAACGTTAGAAGGAATCTTAGAGGTTATTGAGTCCAACTCCATCATCTGACAGATGAAGAAGCTAATGTTCAGAAAGGAGGAGTAAATTGCCCAAGGCCATATAGATATCAGAGTCAGGATTTGAACTCATGTCCTTGGACTTCTAATCCACTCTTTTCCACTGCCTGCTTTGTGAGGAATACTGGCAAGCAAGCCCCTCATCTTGGCTAAGAAACATCTTCACACATCTCTTATCTCCTCACCACACAGAGGGAAAAGTGATCTGAGACAAGCATCCATAGAGCTTCCCTGGTGCCCAAACTTTCCTCACCTTCCTTCATTCACTCTCTCCTCTCATGTGGGAAGGCACACGCACCAAAACAAGTGATTCTTCTTCCATGTTCTAACACTTCTAGTACCCTGGACAGTCCCATATTCTCAACTATTCCAGGGACTAGCCTACATAAATCCCATCCAACAAGCTCTCAGCATAGTGCCTGGCACATAGTAGGTACTTAATAAATGTTTATTGATTGATGTGTTTAGTGCCTACTGCGTGATAGGCACTGTCCCGCAGAATTTCAATCAATTGCTCTCTCCCACTTTGCTCTGAGATGGTGAGGACTGGGGGAGAGAACTATGCTTTTCCTATATATGTCTCTCTTCTCCTTATAGCCCTACAACAGATTAATATCTAGACAATGTGAGCCACTACACGCACACCAGCAAGGTTTTTATTCAGAGCAAGGAGTCAATGGGAAGGCCTCCATCAGAGTTGTTCCAGACATCACTGTAGTTCTGAGCAGCTGCATTTAATAGTCTGATGGTAAATATTCAGTATCTGCCTCTTCAGGAAATAAAAAAATGTATGCACAACATACCATTAAGTTTAATCTTCATTATTAACATTTTCTTCATCATTTTTTAAAGTTTGAAGAATCAACAAAACAAGAAATGAAGTCCTGATCACTCCTGACTCCAAGTCCAGTGCCCTACAAGCCATGCTGTCCCAATCTCTGAAAAGGGAGCTCACTAATCCTCAATATACCATGTAGGTGATTCGCACAATAAATTTTATTGATGCTTTTTGGTTTTAGATCACAGTCATTTCTGGAGTGATCCACCAGTTCCCCCCTCTCTTCCCCGCCCCCCAACTGAACACTACCTTAAAACAAGCCCCACCCTCCAAAAATAAAAAAATAAAGCAAAAACAAATAATTCAGTGACCGTGTCTGACAATGCATACGACATTCTGCCTCCAAGGTCCTTCGTCTCTCTGACAAAAAAAGGGAGCTAGGTTTCATTATATGTCCTCCATGGCCCCGTTTATTTATTATTTATTAAAATTACTGAAAGTATTAGTATTCTTTTCATTTACATTGTTGGTAGTCATTGAGTATATTGTTCAAAGGTGATTATTATTACATTACATTCAAATTGGGCCAGGATCCGCCTCAGACACATGGGCCAATATAGCATGGCATTTTAAGTGGACACTGTCCAAAGTCGAAAAAACAATTCTGGCTGACACTTTTCAAATCCAGTGCTTCAGTGACTCTTTTCATGGAGGTTCCAAGGGGAATAATAGAAAATCTAGATAAAAGCAAACACTTGGCACTTACTATACAGGTCAGTTTCATCCAGGATCTCTGATTTGATGATCTCTTCTATGATGTCCTCTAGAGTAACGATGCCCATCACCTCATAAAAGGGATCTCCTTCTCCCTCATTATTTACCCTCTGGACTATGGCTAGGTGAGATTTTCCTGTTGAGGCAAAGAAATTTGAAATGTAGGTACATTGCTTTAAGGATCCAGGAGATTCTCTTAAATTTTCCTGCTGTCAAAAAGTAGCACACAGTTTCTACTTTGGTCAGCTTTTATTTTTTATTACTTTTTAATCAATCAATCAATCAAGATGCATCTATTAAGTGTCTACCTTGGTCTAGTCCAGGGCTGTCCAAAATGCAGCCCGCAGTTCGATTTATGGGGCCTGCCTACAAGCATAGAAATTTACATAAGTGCTTTAGTAAATGAAGCTGAGCTCTCACTAAAATGGCAAATCAAAATATATTGCCTCTTGTTTCAATAAAAACCTAAGGTTGGACAGCCCTCACAGGCCTAAACTCTGGAGACTCAAAGAAAGAAAAAAACCAGTCCCTGACCCCAAGGAGCTCATTTACACTACAAAAGTTTACAGATCATCCTCCACCCCCATTCCAGGAGAAGTCTCTAGTAACAAAGAGAAGCATGTAAGTAAAACTAACTATAATGTAACCTCATCTGAAAATGCACCAACATTTCACATCTGTAGCAGTAAAAACAAAAACAAAAAACAACCCTGTGCCTTAGTGCTCACTGAAGTCCTCATCTGAAATAAGTGATTGTACGCATTAGCCCATTTTGAGCCCTCTTCCCATTTTGTAGGTTTCGTGGAAGTTATTTAATAGTCCCCCAAGGAGATGAAAGCTAATTCTTTTTTATGCTCTTCCATACAGCATGACTAAATGGAAATGATGAGTTCAGGGTACATCCCAAGAATGTTGGGGTGCCACATGAAATGATGAAGAATAAACATATGGGTTCTATTGTCCTGAAAGAAGTTAACTCAGACAGTCTCCAAGTTTAAAGAAAGGCATTAATTGGGGTGATGCACCCAAGCCGGCCTGCTCCCAGTGAGGCAGAGCCCCAACAAGCTCTGCTCCACAAGGCAGGCACAGGATAGGCGGCAGGCCCTCGGCCCTGCTTCCCATAGGAGGCAAAGGCAATTACTGGGGTTAGGTGTCTGGTGTAAACACAGTTTTATGGAATGGGGGAAAGGGGACAAGAGAATGGGAGAAGGAAGTATGGCTCCAAAATGCTTGGGATATCAGGTAGTCCGGAGGTGCCTTTATCATACAGATAAAGAGAACAGGAAAGGGGAGGGGAAGAGCTGTTCCGGAATTGGGGGTGCTTTGTGAAAGCATACAGGTAAGTCCCCAGTGGAGGCTTCAATGCATGGTCTTCTTTGATCACTTTTTTGGCTGCATCTTATCTCATATCTCACATCCTGCATCCTGCTTGCCCCATCTACCTCAAGCACTTCTGTCTGCCTCCCCTCATCAGAATGAGTGCTAGATTTTAAATCCAAGGACCTGGATTTAGGTAGGATTCAAACCTTTTAAACTCCTGACTCTAAGTCCAACAACCTTTGCAGTTCAAGTTCAGCATTCTTTGTGCTAAAACTTTCTGCCTCTAAGAAGAGGTCGAGAGACCAATATCCTAGGCATGTCTGCATTATCTGGGTTCTCTGAGAGCATGACCATAATTAGCTTTGCTTTTCCTGTCTGTATAGACTCATTACCCTTTTAAAAACACAGGTCTAGTGACAGGAATTGGCAACAGTGCTGAACCTAGGAGTAGGAGAAGCAGGGGGGTAGCTTGAGGTGCAACACTCGGTGGGGGGCAGGGAAACATTTTAATATTTTTTTCAATAATTGCACAATTTTTAATGCTAGAAAATCTCTGCGGCACGCTGGGATTTATTTAATGATAAGTCACATTTGTTACATGAAAGCCTCCTACTCTCTAGCAATGGAATGCACCTAGGGGGTGTGATTTTCAAACCTTGCCTGGCCTAGGGTGTACAAATGCCTTACCAATTTAAGGAGGATATAAGTAAAGGTACTTGTCCAAATATGAATCTAGCAGGAAAAAATGTAAAGTTCTACAGCCTAAAGCCTTTCTAAATGGTTGGCCAAGGAAAATCCATAAAAATGCAAAACATAGGTGAATAGAAGGCCAGAGCAGTTAGGGACAAAATGAGAAGTGATCATTTAAATATATGAACACCCCGCCAGAAAAAATATTCTACCTATTGTCTATTTCTGTTGGGACATGATGTTTGTCTCACTTTCCAATATGAAACCTAAATGTGAAGATGAGAAAGATTTCATGTCTGACACAACAAGGAATAAATTAAGGCATGAATTGAGAGCTCTAATGGAAGACACTCTATGCCTTTTGATCCAAGTGTCTCTCTACCTATGGTAGTCATGGTATGGGGGGTAAGAGCACTGGATCTCTGGGTTCTAATGCGAGCTCTGCCACTTGCCACCTGAGAGACCTCAGGGAAGGTAGTGAACCTCTCTGGAGCCTCAGTTTTCCCATCTACAAAATAGGATGACTGGGCCAGGCACACTCTAAGATTCCCTTCCTGCTCTAAATCAAGGGTCTCCTTTACTAGACTTTAAGCTTTAGAAGAATGGGAACTGTGACTTCTTTGCATCCCTAGATCCTAACATAGGCTCTTGCACATAGTAGGTGCTTACTGAATGTCTCATGAACTAAAAAATTCTATGTCAAAAATAATCAGAAAGTTACTTTCCTTAGTGATTTTTTTAAATGTCATACTTCTATGGGAGAGGTAGAGAGGGAGGAAGATGGGAAAAAGTAACATTCCATGGGGAGGAATGAATTCTGCATAAAAACAGAAGATTCAAAAATAATAAATCAGTGTATTTAGAATATTAGTCCTGGCCTTACAAAGTCTGTTGTGTAAAGGTCCACTGAGTGGGTGAAGAGCATGAATGGTCACAGGCTGCCCCAAGCTAAGTGAAAGAGTTCCATCTGGTGGCAATCTCTGGTGATGGCAATGGGGAAATAAATGATGGCCCCCTTGCATCTGAGTGGTAAACTTGGGTCTCTGTTGACTGGATTGGAAAGGTCCTAGGACCATGAACTGTGGCCCTTGGCCCTACAATTCCTTCGATCCTTAATTGAAGTTTTAACTAGTCTGCCAGATACATTTTACAGGGATTTGGAACTGGAATCTGTTGGTGTCACATTGGTCCTAATTTTGCAAGCATCTCCATTTTCCTTTGGTTAGATGCTGCTTTAAAACACAAATTATTGATTCTCCCATCTATAAAATTTGTATCATCATCTCTTAATGGCAATAATGGGGGAAGTGGCTCGAATCCTGACTGTGCCCTTTTCTCTCTCCTTTCTTGGGATGCTCTGAGAAATTAGCTCTTGAAGCAGAAAGATTTATAGGTACGGATGGGAACAGTGGTACTTCTAGCTGTGTGGAAACCAGCAGAATTTCAAAAAAGCTTCCCCAAGAATATAACTGCATTGATTTCAGCTTCCTCCCACATGGTGACCAAGAGTATCCCCGGAAAAGAGGGCTGCTCTTTAAATCATTTAGAACCATATAAAGCTGGGGCAGAGGCCCAAGAATTGCTTTTTTCATTTCAGCAGGAAAATCTTTTTAGTTCTGATGTATCTATATTTAAAGCTACCGTTGGCAAAGGGTCATGAAATGGAAAGCGCAATGACTTCATGACTATGAGCATTTTACACTTCCTTGTGGAAGCCTAAATACTTTATTTTTCTTGAGACAGGCTATCTGTGATCTAGATATGTCCCCTTCCGCTACATGGCACCCGCTCCTTTTTCTGGGACCTCCTTGGCTCAGAAACTTTCATGATGAAAACTTCTATCTCCCATGTACCTGGCTAGAGATCAGAAGTGGGGAACCAAAGAGTATTCACCTGAATGAAACCCCAGATTCCTCTATATCTTGAACTACTCCTCCAGAACAGGCAGTCTCTGACATAGATTGATAATACACCTGACAGTCCCATCATCAAACCCAAGATGGATGCCAAGCTCTAGTGATATCCATGTTATAGTCATTCTCTACTCCTTGCCTATCCTTCTTTGGATATCAGCTGTTTCCATGATTTGGGGATGGGTCCTATCCCAAATGCCTTTCCCTCATTGTCCAGGCCTCCATTTACAAGTTTCCAACCTTGGGTATCTTCAGTTAAGCCACATATCCCCCTTTCTAAATGTGCCATATAAAAGCCTATTGTTCTGCATTGAAAGGCTGGCCTACTTCTACAATGAAATTTAATTAAACAAGTATTTATTAAGCATAATGGTATGTGCCAGGCACTGTGATGGGTGCTAGGAACACAAAGAAAAAAAAAAACCAGTCCCTGACAGTCAAGGAATTTATAATCTATTTCTGATTCCTAAGTATAACATACTCTGTCCTGGGTCCTTTTCTCTCTTCCCTTTACAATTTCTATCTTAATGCTCTCATCAGTTCCCATTCCTTCAATTTTCATCTCTGTGAATTCTGTTCCCATATTCTGTCTAATCTCTCTGTTAAACTTCAGTCCTCTCAGGGTCTGTCTCTAAGTCCCAGGATAACAGCTACTTCATATAAATGGCACACTCCCAGGAAACTCCAAGGACCTGGTTTTGATTGGGGGTGAGTCAAGATTTAGCTAGTCATTTCTTATTTTGGCTCCAACGATTCATTTAAAATACTCTCTAGACTCATCCTCAGACATTGTGACAAAAGGCTCTTCTCTGGCACTGGAGAATTTCAAGTGAGTTAAGAGAGTGACTTTCTTTCACTACTTTGGAGGACCTGAATGAGGCATTGTCACTCTGACCCAGAATCCAATGTGAAAATTGGCCACAGTATTATACTAGTCTCTCTTGTAAGTTTAAATGGTCTTCCTGTTTATTTTTTCTTTTTAACATATTTTGCTGATAGATGTTCCTATTATTCATCTGACACAAGATGGGGTGGGCAGATCCCTATGCTAAGGATGCTGGGCACAGTCATGCCTCTGTTAGAAACGAGGATGATGAACAATGGGAAGGCCCATCCCACCTCAATAAATCTTCCCAGCCCTGGAGAAAAAAACCAGGCCCTGTTAGGTGCTATTTCTGTTCAATTCTAGCAACTGTGTAGTTTCTATACACTATTGCTCTGTGAATTCTAGGTCCAAAGGTTATGGGGATTCAGGCTTCAAGGTTCTAAAGATGAGAGAGTCTCACAGAATCTGTAGCTCCCTTCAACATCAGCCCAAGAGCCACTCCCACATAAAGCCTTTCCGATGCCCCAGCTTGCTGGTCCCTCACCCCTAAATTGTTTTGTATTTATTTATATGTGTGCACATTTCTCTAATAGAATGTCAGCTTCTTGAGGGTAGGGCTTTCTTCATATTTCCAACACCCAGAATGTAGTAGGCTGTTGTTATTGTTGTTGGTTCAGTCGCATCCAATTTGTCATGACTCCATTTGGGGTTTTCTTGGCTTTGCCATTTCCTTCTCCAAATCATTTGACAGATGAGGAAACTGAGGCAAACAGGGTTAAGTGACTTACCCAGGGTCCCCTAGTTAAGCGTCTGTGGTCACATTTGAACTCAGATCTTCCTGACTCCAAGCCTGGTGCTCTAACCACTATGCAATCTAGCCGTCCACCTCATGGTAGATGCTTATTAGAAATGGTACTATGTGACCTATAAATCAATCAACAAGACCAGTTCATAAAACGCTAACCTAAATCGCTTGGCCAAAGTCTCAGGAGACTGGGAGACTGATTGAGAGACTCCAGTCTCAGTTGTGTACATATTTATGGTTTCCCATAATAGAGGGAGAGTAAAGGATGCTCCACACCATGAAATGCACCTTTGAGTACAGTGGCCATAGGTTCACAGACTCTCAGCAACAGGAAGAGTTCTTAGGGATATTTAGTTCAATGCTTTTATTTTGAAGATGAGGAAATCAAAGCCAACAGGAGTGAAATGTTCTCTTTAAAGTCACACAGAAAGGGCCAGAGAGCTGAATCCCCGTCTCCTGACTCCTAGTTGAAGGCTCCTCCCACTCTCCATCCTGCCACCCTTGCTATAATCTAAGCCAATTAAAATCACCATTCAGATTCAATTCCATTAGTTTTTCCTTTTAAAAACACACTTTTCTTGTTGAATGAGGTCTTCTGGTGAGACAGTGAAAAGAGCACTGAGTCTGTAGGCCAAGGACTTGGTCTTGGGTTCTCATCTCAGCCCAACTGCTTATTTTCAGTGTGACCTTAAGCAAACCACTTCTCTAAGCTCAATTCCCTCATTTGTAAAACGAGAGGATTAGACTAGGTTGGAGGTTCTTCACCTGGGGTCTCTAAGCTTGTTTGGAAATAAAAATTGATAATAGTATTTCAACATAATTTGTTTCTTTTTGAGGCAGCTAGGTAAGGGCAGATAGAAAGAATGCTGGGGCGGGAATCAGGAAGATCTGAGTTCCAATGTGGCCTCAAGACATTTACTAACCATGCTGAGCAAATCACCTAAACACTGTCTGCCTCAGTTTCCTCAACTATAAAATGGGGATAATAATAGCACCAACCTTACAGGGTTGTTGTGAGGATCAAATGAGATAATATTTGTAAAAATGCTTAGCACGTTGCCTAGCACATAGTAGGTGCTGTATAGATTCTCTTCTCTGATCACTATCCGCTTTTATACTATTGTGTATTTTATTTTATGCATTTAAAAATATTTTGAGCAAGGGTCTATAGGCTTCAACGGACTGCCAAAAGTGACATAAAATGACAAAAAGGGATTAATTTTCTAACTAACTCCTGGATTAGTAATCTCCAAAGTTCTTTCAAGCTCTAAAACTATGACTCTATGACCTTGACCTTGAAATTCAGAAAGAGATGTAGACTTCATTTTTTTTAAAAAGAAATGTTAATTAGGAGGCATCTCTTATCCTATCTTTTCAATGAATAACCTCTAACATACAGTACTTTAAGATTCACGTAGTTTTTTACATACAGTATTTTTGATCCTCACAATAACTCTGTAAGGTATAGATGCTATTATAATTCCCATTTTACAGATAAGGCAACTGAGGCTGAAGGAAGTTAAGTGACTTGCCCAAGGCCACCTAGCTATTAAGTGTCCGAGGCAGGATTCAAACTCCTTCCTAGAGTCTTCCTGACTCCAAATCTGGCACTCTAGACACTGAGTCATACAGGTATCCACTGGTACCCTCTATTTTTGACCTAGTGCTGTGTGTACAGTTCCTTCCTATCTAGTATCTTAATAAAAAGAAGACTGGACTCAGCCTTAGAAGCTCTGGATTCAAGGACAACTAATTATGGACTATTAATATGTGACCTTGAGCAAGAAATGCACCTTAGTATTCTCATCTATAATATGGAGGAATGAATGAATGAATGAAAAAAATTTACTAAGCATTTACTATGTACTACCAGGGGTGGGGAACCTGCGGCCACCCTTGAGGACCTAGAGGGCCATATGTGACCTTGAGGACTAAGGTTCCCAACCCTGTTAACTAAGCACTATGCTAAGTGTATAAAATCAAATAGAAAAAAATGCAAATAGAAAAAAAAATGAGAGTCCCTACTCTCAAGAAGCTCTAAAGTGAAAGGGTTAGACTTAAATGGTCTCTAAGGTCTGTCACATCTTGTGACTTTGGAGCTCTGTCTAACATTAGCTGATCACAGAATATCAGAGTCCAACCTCTTCATTTTACAGAGGCAGATAATGAGATTCAAATGTACTGCCACTTCTTCCCCCATTGGTGCTTTCTTATCTTTAAAATAGTGTGAGTGTGAGTGTGTGTGTGTGTATGTGTGTGTTTGTGTGTGTGTGTTCGTGAGCGCTCATACACACATGCTTGCCCACTTGTGTGTTGGAGGCAGGGAATAAAATGGATAACTTTTAAGGTCACTTCCAGGTTTCTTCTCTCTGCCATTATTCTCATATTCTAGTCATGAATTTGTCTTACCACACTTTTAAACTTTAAAGGCTTATCAGTCAAGTCATGACTTGCCTTCTAATTCCTTTTTCTTTAAGTTTTTACTTAGCCTTCTTGCTCTGCATTCTTATTGCAGTACAACTAATTATTGATTATCTATGCTAATTCTTCTACTATACATTACAGCACAGAGAACAATTAACTCACCAAAATAGCTAATTTTGAATAGGAGAGAAGAAAATCGATTTGCTTCTGATATTAACCATAAATAACTAGATTAGAAGAGGTATGGAAAGTTCATCCACTGTTAATTTCAATTACATGAAATTGAAAAGTTTTTACATGAACAAAATCAATGCAACCAGGATAAGAAGGAAACTACAGAGGGTAGAAAATCTTTGCATCCCATATTTATGTTATGGATCTCATTCATATGTACATACATATATAGATGTATATACACACACATATATCCATATATCCATATACACATATATCCATACACACACATATAAGAATCCCTACATGAATATTGTAGGGATCTCATCTATACAATAGCATATTGATGAGATCCTTATTCTTGATATGTGATGCAAAAATTATATATAACAAACCTATACCTTATATTTAATATATTTGTAATTAACATAAATATATAATACCAAGAACCATCCCCAGTAGATAAGTAGTAAAAGAATATGAACAAACACTTCTCAAAAGCAGAATTATAAACTATTAACCAATGTATCTGGAATGGAGCACTGATTGGTGAACCCCTGATCCACTGAGCTCTGCATTCACTTCATGCAATTAGAAGAAGTAATGGGCAGGTAATAGAAACAATAAGGTACAGAGTTTGGCACCTTCTGGATTTCCAATTGTTGCATTTTTAAGCTATAAGGGCCAGGTAAGAGAGGCAATAAAATGCAGGGATGCAAGGTGTTCTGGGCTGCCCCCTCAACCTGTATTTGCCCCTTAAAAGCTGCAAACAAAATCACTCAGAGTCTGAAAAGGGAAAAACTTTATATTTCTGTAATGGGGCAGATTAACTATTCTGCCAACTATGCCAAATGTAAGGTGGCAGATCTGTTCTGCCCTAATTATGCCAATTGTAGGGTGGCATGTCCTCTGAGAGAATACTGAAATATGAAAGAAATAGGGGCTCATACCAACTTGGTTATTAATAGGTTTTATTAGGGTTAATTAGGTTAATTGAGGGAGTTTATTCACAAGAGGCCAGTTGTCCTCTTGCTCTCCTGGCGGCAGCATCCACATCATGGATCTCCATACTAACTCCAGGCCAGGCCAGGTCAAGTATTATATAGAAGCAGAACAAAGAAGGCATAGTGCCAGGATGGCCCAGGGTCACGTGCAAGTTTTCCCCAGTATAGCTAGAGCTTTTTTTGCTGTTCACATTTATTCAAGGTAGTTTGCATTCTTCTGTGGAGTCATAGGTCATGTTCCCACTCTGGCTTACCCCTGTGCAACTTCTGTTATTTGCCCCTCCCATCCTGTAATTTCAAGTGAGGGATTCCCTGATCAACTCTTCACTGTATAACTAGATGAAAGATTGCTCCAGGTCACTATAATACCAGAAATGCATAACAAAACAAATGCAGAAAGACAGGTACACTAATACATTATTGGTGGAACTGTGAGTTGGTACAACCATTCTGGAAAACAATTTGCAGTATGCTAAGAAGTTTACTCAAACGTCCTTTGATCCAGAAATCCTACTATTAGGCACATATCCTAAGGAGGTTGGAGACAGAAAGGACCCAAATGCACCGAATGATTCATAACAGTACTTTTTGTGACAGCAAAGAACTATGAACAAAGTAGGTACTTAATCAATTGGGGAATGGCTGAACAAACTGTAGCACATGAATGTAATGGAGTATTACTGCCTTGCAAGAAATGGTGACTATAAAGAATTTAGAAAAGCACGGGAAGATATGTGAACTGATTTAGAGTGAAATAAACCAGGCAGCTACATGGCATAGTGGATAGGGTGCTGGGCCTGGAGTCAGGAAGACTCATCTTCCTGAGTTCAAATCTGGCCTCAGGTACTTACTAACTGCGTGACCCTAGGCAAGTCACTTAACCCTGTTTGCCTCAGTTTCCTCATCTGTAAAATGAGTTGGAAAAGGAAATGACAAACCATTCCAGTATCTTTGCCAAGAAAACCCCAAACAAGGTCATGAAGGGTCAGATACAACTAAACAACAAATGTATCTTTTTTGTGATGTCTCAGCCTACAGAAAATTTTTATTGCACTCAGGCAACTGGCATCAAAGTAAATTATTGTGAAGGATTTACCACCTAGGAAACAGAACATCAGAGCTACCAACTCTGTTATTTTATAGATGAAGTAAAGCGTGTGAGCTCATCTGTGAGTTTGCTTGGGGGGAGGAGTGGTTTTTGACCCTGCAGCCTCTTTCCCCACTGGTGGTTCTAGAACCTCCATTTTGAGGAAAGTACCCAGGCCTGCCATGTTCACCTCAGTTCTCTGTCGGTTTCCACTCCTGACTTTTTGCCCATACATGTGCCTTCCCCCTCCCCTTTTCTGTGTTGTCTTCTCCCATTAGAATGTGCTGAGAATGGAAAAAAAGATGCAAACTCATTGAGGGCAGGAACTGTCTTTCTGTTTATACAAGATATCCCCAAAATTTTGGAAAACAAAGATTTTTAGGACACCCTGTATTTATATTCCCAGGAATGTAGTGTCAGGGACATTGTAAGGGCTCATTCCCTTGACTAGACTTGTAAAATGAGAGGGTTGGTCTAGATGGCCTTTGAGGAGCCTTCCGGCTCTAAATATACAATCCTGGTATCTCTGGGCAGGATTCAAACCTAGGTCTTCTGACACCAAGTCCAGTGTTCTTTCCTGTACATCACAGTCCCTCCCCAAGAAATAGGTGAGAGAGGGGTTAGGGATAGAACAGTACTTGTATCTTGCTATTGCAACAGCAATGCTGTGTTTACAGCCTCTTATATCTTGGTAAAGTGCTGTGAACTCTCCAACTGCACTGGAATAGCAGGGAAATTGGAGGGGGTGGAGAGGGAGGGAGGGAAGAAGCAGGGGAGAGAAACAGAGAGACAGAGACAGGGAGAGACAGGGGGAGAGACAGAGGGAGAGAGGGAGAGAGGGAGACAGGGAGAGAGAAAGAGAGAGAGAGAGAGATATCTGGAATTGTACATGCAGTTTAAAAAATAACTCTGTCCTGCCCTGCAGAGGGAAAAGAAAGATACAAATGTTATCCTGATAATCTTCTGTCTTGAGGAGTAAAACACACCTATCCCTTTCTACTGTTGTTAGGTTGTACTTTTTAGTCATTTCCCTCCTTCATGTGTTCATCATCTAAAGGAGAATTCTACTAAACAGAAAGCAGAACCCTTCCCCCCTCCCAACCCTACCATTGAAGAAACCATGGTTACCAGCATTACCAAGACTTGAAAAAATTGCTATGACTCATTGGAGAGAAAAGCATAGCTAGTTCTGACCATCAATCTCTCTGGGCAGGGCTATAAAGCATTCCCCAGGAATATCCCATTCCCCCAGGAAGGGTCACCCATAGCCCCAAACTGAGAAGTGAAGGGCAGATCTCTGAGCACACACAAACAGTTGTCAAAAAAAAAAAAAACAACCCAGTGGCAGTGGCCTACCCTTAAGCTTTACCACCAAATCTACACTTATATACAATTTTTGAATTTGTCCGATTTCCTGGCCTACAGCTAATTGGAAGCAACAGATTCAGGTGAGATAGGGAATGGTTGACAGGCATACACACACGCAGCAGCAAGAAGTGCCAGCTTTTAGCCTGATAGAAAGACTTAAAAGGAGACACAGAACTGGGCTGCACTATGGTGCAGCATAGGAATGGATATTCAAAATAATGACCCCATTATCAAGAAAAGGGTAACTATATTCCCCATCCTCTGTCCAAGAAGCCAGAGATGTGTATAATCTGTTTTGGCAAGAGTTCCCTGTCACACTGTGAAAATAAACAAAGTTTTGGTCCTTGAGGAGGCAAACTTTAGTTATCTAGAAAATGCATTCTTATAGTAGCATACCCTATCTCACCTTATTCCCCAAGATATTGGATGAAGGAAGTATTAGAAAAATTGCTTTAGCATTTTCTACAGAGCTCACTTCCTGCTACCTTTATGCCTCTGCCAGAGGGCAAAGAATGGAAAATGTGGTTCTGGTGGTGGAGCAGGGAGGGCTGGTTTGCAAGACTGAATGGTCTTAGTCACAGAACACGAGAGGTCATCTAATCCAACCTCTGTATTTTACAGATCAGTAAACTAAGGCCCAGAAAGGGGCGATGACTTCTAGTGAAAAGGTTATCTAATCCAGTCCAATTTCACAAGCATTTATTAAGTGCCTACTGAATGCAGGGCAATCTGCTAGGTGCTGGGGAAACAAAGACAAGATAAACACCATCCCTGCCCTCAAGGAGTTTATATTCTACTTGGGGGAGACTCTAAGCAATAGAACAAAAAAGTAAGATAATGACCTGGTTAAACAAATGTACAAATCTGCAAAATTGCACCTTTTGGCCAGGCTAGCTTGTAGGCAGTTACTTAACGGTATTTTAAAATGTTATCCTTCCTACAGAAAAATGATATTAATATCATAGGATTTTAAACCAATGGGACCTTAGAGATCATCTAATCCAGTTCCCTCATTTTACAAAGGAGCCTGAGGACCAGAGAGATTAAGCGCTCAAAATTATACATGATTATTCCACCACACAAAGGGCATTAGCCAGTATCCAAAAGGCCTTTGACCTCATAACATATTACTCTGAATGCAGTGGATAAAATGTCTCATTACACTTGAGCCTAGCCAAGTCAGAGAAAGTCTGACTTTGTACAAAGTAGGTACATTATAGATGTTTGTTGGAAAAATGAACAAGTGACAAAATGACCTCATTGTTCCATTCTCAGCTCTAAATTTGTCTACGCTTCTAAGACTCAGTTCCTCTAATGTCATTACAGAATTCTTTTTCTCCTGAAAGTGCCAAACCATTGAAGGCAGAAATAATCTCCAAAATTTAAATACCAGGCCATCTAAGTAGAGGCCCATGGAAGGTGCTGGGCTTTGATAATCTCAATGCACTTTTTATAATACTTTAAAAATCTCATTTGATGCTGTCCAACAGCCCACAGTGCAAGGATTGAGGATGACTAATTAGATTTCCTGGAGAAATGCAGGATATTCCACCCATTACAATAAAAACTGATCAAGAATTCTGCCTATATAGCTAAGAACTGGAAAATGAAGGGAGCCCATCAATTGGGGAACAGCTGAACAAGCCGTGGTATATTATTGTAATGGAATATTATTGTGCTATAAGAAAAGACAAACAGGATGATTTCAGAAAAACCTGGAAAGATGTACATGAACTGATACAAAGTGAAATGAGCAGAACCAGAAGAACTTTGTACACAGTAACAGCAATGCTATATAATGAAGAACTGTGAATGACTTGGCTATTTTCAGCAATACAATGATCCAAGAAAATTCCAAAGGACTCATGATGAAAAATGCTATCTGCCTCTAACTGCTATCCTCTCCAAAAAGAACTGATGTTGTCTGAATACAGACTGAAACATACTATCTATTTATCTGTCTGTCTACCTATCTATTCATCTATCTTTTTCTTTCTCTTCCTTCCCTCTTTCCTTCTTCCTTCCTTCCTTCCTTCCTTCCTTCCTTCCTTCCTTCCTTCCTTCCTTTTTCTTTCTTTCCTTCCTTCCTTCCTTCCTCCTTTCTTTCTTTCTTTCTTTCTTTCTTTCTTTCTTTCTTTCTTTCTTTCTTTCTTTCTTTCTTTCTTTCTTCTTTCCTTCATTTCTTTTTTGAGTTTTCTCACACAAAATGACTATGATAGAAATGTTTTACGTGATAGCACACATATAACCTATATCAGATTGCTTACCATCTCAGGGAGTGGGGAGGGAGGAGGAGCGGGAGGGAGGAATAGAATTTGAATTTCTGGTATTTAATAATTTTATTGATGACTTAGGGCAACTAGGTTGTGGAGTGGATAGAGTGTTGGGCCTGGAATCAGGAAGACTCATCTTCCTAAATTCAAATCTGTCCTCAGATGCTTACTAGTGGTGTGACCTTGGGTAAGTCACTTAACCCTGTTTGCCTCAGTTTCCTTGTCTGTAAAAAATGAACTGGAGAAGGAAATGGCAAACCACTCCAGTATCTTTGCCAAGAAAATCCCAAATGGGGTCATGAAGAGTTGGACATGACTGAAAAGACTGAACAACAGCTGATGACTTGGATGAAGGCAGAGATGGCATACTGATCAAATCTGCTGATGGCACAATGTTTGGAGGGCTAGCTAACATGTTGGATGATAAAGTTAGAATCCAGAAAATGTCTTGATAGCTTAGAATATTGGACTGAATCTGATAGTATGAAGTTCAAGTGGTGATAAATGTAATTTCTTACACTTGGGTTCAAAAAATCAACCTCACAAATTCAAAATGGGGGAAACAATACTAGGCAGTAGTTTTAAAAAAAGATCTAAGAGTTTGAATGAACTGGAAGCTCAACATAGGTCAATAGGTCAATTGGATATAGGACAGTCAAGAAAATCTAACATGATGCTGCATTAAAAGAGGCACCAGCGCTGGGGAGATAGACGGCTGTACTCTTCACCTCACCTGAAGCACATGTCCATTCTACAAAGACCATAGTCTCGAAGAGGGCAATAGTTATAGTGGGTGGCCCTAAGATCATATTGTCTGAAGGAACTGGGGGAGAGGGGTGTTAGTCTGAAAAAAAGAAGGCTTGGTAGGCAGAGGTATGATCAGTGCTTCCAAGTATCTGAAAGGCTGTCATATAGAAAGATTAAATTTGTTCTGCTTAGAGTCAGAGAACAGAACCGGGGAGAACAAGATGGTGGTGCAAAGAGGAGAATTCAAGTTTGGTGTATGGAAAAACTCCTTAACCATTAAAGCTATCTAAATTGTAATGGATCACCTCAGGAAGCCCCAGGCTCTGCCTTGTCAGAGGTCTTCAAGCAAAGGCTAGATGGCCAATGCATTGAGTATGTTGCAAAGCAATTCTTGTTCAGTTATTGTTTAGGCTTAGATGTTGCTGGCATCCATTCTCACTCTGAAATTCTGTGTGTAGAAATCCTAGACTATAGGTGCTGAAAATGAAGCATCTTTTGTTGTTCAATTGTTTGTTATTTCTGACTCTTTGGGACCCCGTTTGGAGTTTTCTTGGCAAAGATGCTGGAAATGATTTGCCATTTCCTTCTCCAGCTCATTTAACAGATAAGGAAACTGAGGCAAGCAGGGTTAAGTGACTTGCCTGGGGTCACAAAGCTGGTAAGAGTCTGAAGCAGGATTTGAACTCAGGAAGATGTTTTTCTGACTCCATGTCTGGCACTCTATCCACTGTACCATCTAACTACCCCAAAACATCTCAGTAGTGAATTATCAAAGAAAAGACAGCTCAAAACCTAACCAAAGGGGTCTCCCATGGGGTGTTTGGGAATGATTTTGTTTAGATGGTCATGATGTTTGAAGTAGGAAGAAGTGAGAAAACTGAAGGGCAGTCACAAAGGAAGAACAGGAGAGTATGACTCAGCCCTCCTCCCCCCACCCACAATGGAACCAGCACATAACCTGAAAAAAGGGACTGAGCTGGGGACCAGAGCCAAAGAACCTGCTTTTATATTCTATTCTCTTGATACAGTAACTCATTGTTACCAGAACAAAGTCCCATTACTAAGGTCCGGCTAAAGAACAGGGCAATTACTCTATTCTACAGAAGACTTCTTTGGAAGGATATTCACTGTGATTCAAATCTGTACCGCCTGTCATTGGATTTCTTCACTGCCAATGGACTGTTAACAGAAGCTGCCTTCAGAGGCCTCTCTGGATCTGATTAAAGAAATCTTTCACGGAGATTTCACTAAGTTCTATTCAGTAGGCCAAGAGAAGAGATATGAAACTCGAGATAAATAATACTTGTACTATCTAGCTGACAAGATCATTGTGAGGACTAACTGGGATGATGTATGTAATAGTGGACTGTGAAAAGACTTATAGAAATGCTTCAGTTTCCTCACTTCAGCAACATTCCATTCCCCACTAGCTCCACTCCTTGGACCAGACTTCATCATGCCCCTCAGATAGTTACTTCCCTCTCCCTTTTCAACTTCCTTCTCTTAGATCGTAAGCTCCTGGAGGGCAAGGACTAGCTTTCTTTTTCTCATTTCTATCTCCAGTTCTTAGCATAGTTGCCGGGCACATGGTAGGCACTTAATAAATGTTTACCAGCCGAATAACTGACCCGTAGTATGGGAATAATACTACCATCTCGATTTACCTTACAGGGCTGTCGCGAGGTCCAAATGGGATGTATGTAGATTGCTTTGCACACTTTAAAGCACTATAAAAATATCAATGCTTAATGTTACTGCTATAATTATATGTTGTTATGATCATCATGCTCGGTCCATAGCTACACTGCTGTTGCCCCAGGCAACTAATTCTTTCCTGTCTCTCCTGAAATGCCCAGTTCTTGTCTTCCTGCAGCTCTAAAGCAGCCTTTGACAATTAGGGAGACAGAAACCTTTATTCTCAACACTATTAAGCTCCGGCAATGACAGGTGTGGGAGGAAGCTGAGTGAAGAGTATTCCTTACATAATACAAGAGAGGAGACTATGTTAGGCTTTGGAAGATAGGAGGATGAAAGGCAAAGAGGGAACAGCAGAAAGGGCTTGGGATTTGAAGTAGGAGAATTTGGGTTCAAATTGCAGCTCTACCACTTAGTTCGAAGTGTAACCTTGGGCAAGTCACAGGAACTCTGTGCCTTAGTTTCCTTACTTGTAAAATGAAGGATCTAGGTTCGTGGATCTCTAAGGTCTCTTCCAATCCTAAATCTATGATGTTAAATGCAAAGATGAGTGAAGATACCAAACTTAGATATAAGGGGAACCAGAGAGGCCCATTCAACCTAACGGAGCAGTATTAAGAGAACACGCAGAGATCCACGAGGTTGGGAGGGGGGAGGGGCAAAAGTTTGGAAAGGGCTAGAAGATGCTCTGTTGGACAGATTGAAGGGAATGTGTTTGGGAGGCAGTGAATCCATACAGCCCTAGAAGAGGTGGCTTTCTGGGCCCGGGTACACAATGCTAGAGAACAGGGAACGGGGAAGGAGAGGGGGGCTGCTCACCCTTCTTAAACTCCTCCAGCACCATGTCCAGCCGAGTGTCATTGAAGACGCAGTGAAGGGGCCGGTTGTAGAAGCGGGTGACGGTAAGGAGTGGGGTGCAGTCGTCAGGGTCTACAAAAGCCAAGTCCTTAACAAACAGGATATCCACGATGTTGTGCCGCTGGTCGCCTTCGTACACTGGGATGCGCGTGTAGCCGCTCCGCAGGATCTCAGAGACCGTGGAGAAATCCAGCACAGCGTCGGAGCGGAGCATGAAACAGTCCCCCAGAGGGGTCAGCACCTCCTCCACCACCTTGGTCCTCAGCTCTAGAGCGCCCTGGATCATGTTCAACTCTTCCTTGACCAAGTCGTTGTAAGGGTCTGCGGCCCTCAGGGTCTCCAGCAGCTTCTCCCGGGTGTAGAAGGTGCTGATCTCCTGGCGCAGAGCCCAGTCCAGCAAGCGGCCGAGCGGGTAGCACACCGGGAAGGCAGCAGCCATTAAAAGCCGGGTCAGGCAGATGCTATGGGAGGCGATGGCCAGCCCGTGCCGGGAACACACCGAGTACGGGCAGATCTCGGCGCCCAGAAACACCGCGCCGGTGCACAGAAGCGTGGGCAGCCAGGGAAAGTGACTTCCCCCTCCCCAGTCTTCTTCCCCTTCATCCCCGACGCCCGGGGGCAGCGAGGCGCACAGCCAGCCAGCCAGAGCTGCGTTGGCTCCGGCCTGCCCCAGCAGCAGGGTACACAGCAGATACGTCCCGCGGCCCCGCACCGCCTGCACCCGGCGCGCCTGCTCCTGCTCCGTCGCCGAGCCGCTGTTCCTCAGCACCCGTAACTCCACAGGGTCCAGAGAGAGCAGGCTCAGGCGCAGGCCGCTGAAGAGGGCCGACAGGGCGAGCAGCAGGACTGCCCCTAAGGCCCGCAGCCAGACCGGGTGCAGCAGCTCCCCGCCCGGGCCATATAGCCTTGGCCTGACACGCAGCAGAAAGCCGCCAGCCGCTCCGTGGTGATGCCAAGCGCGCCCGTCCCAGGCGCACAATGAAAAGAGCTTCCCGCGGCCTCCTGAGCCGGCCCGCTCTGCCTCCCCCTTGCGCAGCTCTCGCACCCGCACCTCGACCAGAGCTGAGCCTGCTGCGCCGCCTGGCCGCAGCGGACCCAGGACCTCCACGTCCGATGCCCAGCCGCTCTGCTCGAGGCACCGCTGAGGCCCCGGGGGTCGGCTCGGGAGGGCGCTAGGGGCCACGACACCGCTTCCGGGGGGCTCTTCGATAAACACGAGCCTCGGGGCCCAGTCGCTGGTGTCATTCTCCCCCGAGGAGCGGGTCGGGGCTGGGAGCAGCGCCGCGCTAGTCGCTGCGCCCGGCTGAAAATAGACCCGCAATAGGAAACTGGTCCCCTCGGCAGCGCGCAGGGTGCCCCCCTCCAGGGAGACGCGGCCTCCCGCGGTGTCCTCCGGCCTCAGTCCCAGCAGCCAGGCGGCCGAGGCCGGAGGATGAGGGGACAGGGAGAAAAACAGCAAGAACACAGCGCCCCGGCTGCAGCAGCACCGGAGACTGGCACCAGCCACCGCCGCTGCCGCCGCCGCTGCCGCCGCCGCCGCTGCCGCCATCCTGCACCCGGCCTGGGCGCACGTGATACTGCAGTGAGGGGAGCACGGACCAGGAGGAGGAGCCGCGAGCTGGGAACCCGGCCCCAAACGGGTCACCACGTGTGCGCCTCGCTGGCAAGAGGCGGTGGTGGCCTCCTTCCCGACCCCCCTTGGGGCGATGCCCATGGCCACCTGGCACAGCTTCAAGAGTGGTCTCTGCACTGCATGTGGGCTCTGATCTCTGTGGACCAAGTGGGGGCCACCCCAGAAGAGAAAGGTAGTTGAATGTGTAGCCTAGTGTAAAGTGTGTGTGTGTGTGTGTGTGTGTGTGTGTGTGTGTGTGTGTGTGTTAGAATTGTCTGAGGTATTTGTTCAGCCCCTGGCCTCTCTGAAGACAACAAGACCAAATGAAGTGACCAGTCAGGCAAAGGCGCCAACTGGTTCATTCCCTCTGATAATGGCCTGAAAACAAATGAACTGTCCCTTTATCCACCCTGGCTACTTCCACCATCAGCTCAGCCAAGAGCATCCTACAGCTTTCTCTTGGCAAGTTAAATTGTTTTGCATTTTGCCTCGTTTGAAATCAACCCATCAGCCGCATTCCTTCCCGTATTTGCAAGATTCTGGGAATAATGATTCGCATTTTGGGTGCAAACTTTGCTACTTGGGCTAGACTGTTCTAATAGTCTTTGAGGTTCATTATTTAAAATTACTTGAATTGATATGGTCTTGCTTTTCCTACATGAACAGAACCACACATTAACCAGCTGTCTTATCTGTTAAACAGTTTTCCCTGTTTTTCCTTATCACTTTTCCCATCAGTAGTAAAAATCACTTCTCCTCGACTTTGTAACTAGATGGAAGTTAGGTATCTGGCTTCAATTGTCTCTCACCAGAAGGTATAGGAAGCAAACATTTGAAAAAAAATTATTGAAATTTTTTTCTTACTTTTTATTTCTGGATTTAGCCTTCCTTCAACCTCTATCTCAAAAATAAAGAAGTGGGGGGGGGGGAAGTGGTTCATCAAAATTAAACAACACATTTACCATCTGTGACAACATATACAATATTTCACATGGGGCTCTGTGCAGCAAACCTGATAGAGGGGAGCCAGGCCCCAAACATAACTCTTGTACAGCTTTTGGACAGGAGGCAGAAGGAAGGTCAAATCTGAGAAGGGCCCATTGGTGCCTCATCCTTAGCATTTGAAAGGTAAAGGAAAAGGAGATGTTGGGGCAGGGGCATGCACAATGACCCAACCTTCCTCTCTTTTCCCCCAACCTCATCTCTATTCCTCCAGAAGAAAAAGGCACCTGAAATTCAAAGCATTCCCTTGTCCTTCCAACATCCATGGCCTTGACTAAGACAAGCTCTCTCACGATCTCAGAATCTTCTTTATTTTTATTATTTTATTTTTTCCTCCAATTACACATTAAAACCATTTAAGAAAACTTTTTTCAAAGTTTTGAGTTCCAAATTCTATCCTTCCCTTCTGCCTTTCTCCTTCCCTGAGACAGTAAGCAATCTGATATGGTTTATACATGTGCAATCACATAAGACATTTCCATTTTAGTCATTTTGTACAAGAAGACTCGAATAAATGAAAAAGAATGAAAGAAAGTGAAAAATAGTATGCTTCATTCTATATTCAGACAGTATCAATTCTTTCTCTGGAGGTGCTTCAGAATCTTCTTTAAAAAGAAAACCTGTACCTTCTTTTTAAGTGAACAATGGAAAAAACTGAAGTGTGCTTTCTGATAGTGAAGAGGGATCAAATACCTTTTCCTATATGAGTCCTAGAACGCTCCTGACTTTCTAATGCTCCGATGTAACCAAGAGCACTCCAGAGACGTGGTGAGAGTGAGCATGCTAAAAAAAATAGATGAGCAGTACACTTCTGGCATACTATGGGAGCATGTAATATGTGAGGGAGGATAAATTGGCAGATTTATCAGGGAGCTAGAGTGAATACTATCTGTCCCCTATCCAGCTCCTGCGCTCTGGTGAAAATGAAAGTTCAGATATGTAGAACTTAGGAAAATGATATTGATCAGGTTGAAAGTACCATCCTCCCCTGTGTCTTGTATCATATATCTCACATTCAATTTCATTTAACACATTTGTTAAGCACCCACTATATGCCAGGCACTATGCTAGGTGACTGATCGTATAGAGACAAAAATTGTCTCTCAAGGAGCCTATGATCTTACTTTTTATGAACATTAAATAGATTTTGTTCAATGCAGGCCTTGTTACTAAATCCAAGTCAGGGAGAGCTGAAGCCCCTAAATTGAGCTGGGTGGGATGGAGAGGAAAAACCCAAGATTGAGTCATATTATGTAGGTCATCAAAGGGCAAACTCCTGGAAGTGATGGCCTGGACTCAAAATTGGCATGGCCTTTAAAGCATATCTGCTGTTCTCTCTGACTTCTCATTTTTTTTTTTTTGGACAGAGTGGCAAGAGGGGTAGGACCTATTGCCATAAGTCAACTGCTTGGGTTACCAAGAAGCCTAGTGATGATACTAGCTAGCACTTTTAGATTTGCAAAATACCTTACACGTATTATTTCATTTCATCCTCACAACAAACCCTGGAATGTGGTTGCTAATTATTATCTCCATTTTACAGATGAGGAAACTGAGGCAGACAGGTTAAGTGACTTACCAAGGGTCCAATGATTAGTGTCAGACAGAATGTGAACTCAGCTCTTTTTGATTTTATACACTAAATGCAAAAAAACAAAAACAAAAAAACAGTACTAAGCACTTCAGTGTGGAAACATAGACAGGGATTTTAGGCTCATGCTAAAAGTAATACAATAAAATGCTTCAAGAATTCACAATATAACTAGTGTGGGTACACATGCTCTGCATCTAAGCAGAGGGAAGCCTGCAACCTCTGTAAATTGCTATGAGGCCTTGTGAGCTTCTATGGCCAAAAAATTCATCATCTGTTGGCCACCTCTCTGATGATAAAAGTAATAATTATTCATATTTCCATGGTGGTAATATGTTCTCCTGTGAAGTAAAAACTGCAAAATACCAGCATCCCCATTTTTATAGGTAAGGAAGCTAAGGCTGAGAGATGTTAATGACTTTTCAGTGTTCAGCACATTGCCAGGCATGTGGTAGGTGCTTAATATATGTTTATTGATTGCTTGATTTCTCACAGCCATGAGGTTAATAATTGCCACAAGTGGTATTCACTTAGTTCTTCTAACACCAAATCAAGTGGTCCTTCCTAGCCAATAACAGGCTATTCATGTGGCATTTTGTCACTTGTCATTACCTGGGTGTTGCAAAGATGTGTATCTTTTGCCCAAAGATAAGGAGATACTTGGGCACTTCTTAAATGGGGAAAATGGGGAGTAGGAGGGATGAGGGAGGCAGAAAGCCAGGCCTAACCTGGCTACTAGCCAATCAATTCTTTGAGTGTATGTTCCAAATAATCCTTTGCAGGGTGCCAGGCTAGAACAAAGCAAAGAAAAGGCTAGAGATAGGAGGTCAAACAGCCTCTAGCCAATCAGGTGTCGCTGTTGGGAGGAGTTGCATTTAATAGGAATATGACAGAAAATCTGAGGGTCACTGATGTGGTAGCTGAACCTGAGAGACAGTCCCTATGATGATCTAGTCTCCATGAGGATAATTTTGGGGAAAGAAGACAATTTAACGGAGCCATAGGCTAGGGATGGGGATTCCAATGGTTCTCATTTAGGGGAGGGATTCAGGCTGATTTTGCAGGAAGATTTGTTCAGGAAACCAAATGTAGTTTTCATTTTTTAAACAAATGAAAAGAGCACCTGTTTACTACATCTGTGAGAAGGGTTCGGTCTCTCACTTTAGATGCCGGCACCTAGTCATAAAGAAATAGCAAGAGGGTCCCTTAGTAACCCCTTTCTCCAACATCCTGTCTCAAATGTGTTAATTAAATTTGCAGATGACACTCAATTAGGCCATGTTACAAGTGCCAATAAAACCCAAGTGAAAGGATGTTTTTTTTTAAGATTAGAAATATGGGAAAGAAAATGATACTGAACTTGGGAAAAAATATACATCGAGGCATCTAGGGGAAAATAATCATTAAGGCAAATTTTCATTGGGAGGGCAACACCTGGAAAAGGGTAATGCCTGAAAGAGGCCCTCTGGGTGCTGCTAAGCAGCAAATTAGGTACATGTCTACAGCAGAATCTTGCAAGAAAATTATGACTGCAGCAGACCAGCCTCATGTCACAAAGTGTGGAGATGACTGCCCTCTCTGTGGAGTCCTAGGGAGACAGCACCTGGAGGACTGGGCTCCGTTTTGGACACCTCATTACCAGAAAAACACTGATAAATAGGAGGCAATTTGGAGAAGAGTAACAAGAACAATTTAAAGCATTGGTTGACATGGTTCAGTAAAATAAAAGCAAAGGAGGGAAGAGAGTCAGAGGTAGAAAAAGACAGTTGTATTTAGGTCATAAATAGGGGAGGAAATGGAAAGGGTATTTTTGTTCGTGGTTTTTAAAAGTCTTTTCTCCCACTCCAGTTTCAGCACCTGCTTGGCTGACGGGGCAATTAGGAAGAGATGCTTTCCATCCATTATCTCATTTGATTATCCCAGTAGCCCTGGGAGGCCTGTAGTGCAGGGATTATTATTCCCATGTTACAGATAAGGAAACTAAAGCCCAGGTTAAGTGACTTCCCTAAGGTCACAAAGTATGGGAGCAGGACTCGAATCCAGAGCTATAACTAGGAATTTTGGCACCTGGGGCTAAGTTGATGGGGAGAGAAGAGGAACTGTGATTAGGAACTGTAGTCATGGAAGCTGGAAAGGCTGAGGAAATGGATGGAAAGGCAATTAGAAGTTCTAGATTAGGAACTGTGGTCATGGAAGTTGGAAAGGCTGAGGAAATGGATGGAAAGGCAATTGGATGTTCTAGATTAGGAACTGTGGTCATGGAAGTTGGAAAAGCTGAGGAAATGGATGGAAAGGAAATTGGATGTTCTAGATTAGGAACTGTGGTCATGGAAGTTGGAAAAGCTGAGGAAATGGATGGAAAGGAAATTGGAAGCACTGACTCTTGGGCATTCAAAAAAGATGGGTCCAAAGTAGATAAGAAAACCATGAGCCACATACAGGAGGTCCAGAGAAAAGAGCAAAGATCTAGACTGAATGGATTAGACTTTAAAGGAGAGGAGGACATTGTTGAGGGATGGTGGCAGAGGGAGCATATAAAAGAGCCTATCCCATAAGAAGATGTGAGAGAAGGAACAGTCTTGGAGAGGGTTCAAAGACATATTGGCCTTCAGATGAAAGCTAGTGAGAGGAAGAGATGATGGATTCAGAGAGCTAGGGATTCTGAAGCCATCCAGGCCAACTCCAGAAGTCATTAAGTCCAGCTCTTTCATTTTGTAGCTGAGGAAGCTGATGCCCAAACAGGTGACTTGCCCAAGGGCAAATCACACAGGCAGTAAGCTTCAGGGATGAGATTGAAAGCCAAGCAAGCTGAGTTTGTTGACCATAGAGGCTGAGCCAGAGGATCCAATGGAAACGCAAGGCAGAGATGTATAAGAAGAAGACTTTGAGAGGAATTTGCTACCGAGGGGATGCGGAGAAGGAATCTTCCACACCACCACTTATCTCATGCTGAGTCCAGTTCTTCCTCATGGTGGTGGTCTCTACTGCAAGTGATACATCAGAAATAGCCTGTCCTAGTGGGAATGCTGGCCCCAGGGGAAGGGTGTGATGACCATGGAACCCTGAAGGATGGCAGCCTGGTCTGGTTTAGAGGACAGCCTGAGGCTAGCTGGCAATCTACCAGGTAGAGGAAGCCCACACCCCACTCTAGATGGCAGCACCTGGGTCAAAGCCCCTGCTACCTTCTGATGGTTCTGGCTCTGCTTCAACCCAAGACATCTGGCTCTAAGATTAATGTTCTTACCACTATAGCATGCAAAATTAGTTGTTTTTGTTTTATTTCAGGTTTTTTTTTTTGGGGGGGGGAGTAATGCAGATGCTTGGACCCAAGAAAGGATTCTTTTTTAAAAAATTTAATTTTAAAAAGATGAAGCTTAAATCTGGTTTATTTGGCTCCTTTCTCTCCTTGTCTCCTCTCAGCACAAAATGCCCGCATCTCTTAATGGCCAGCACCCTCTTAGATCTACAATTGGGTCCAACAAGCCTCAGCACATTTTGTGGTCATGGTGTTTTTCCCCTCCACTTCTAGTCAGAGCACCTAGTATGTGCTTATGCATGTGGACCCTTTGCTCTTCTTGGACCCTGTCCCTTTGTGAATCTGGTGCTCACTGTCCTTGTGGCAGAAAGTTCCCAGATTTTTGGGAGATGTTCACCATATCCAAGGCCATGCTATCAGTGGTAGGAGAGGATTTAGGGAGATATAAATCCAAGAAAGGATTTAGAAAGAAGCATGGCAGGGCTGTACTCAGAGCAAGAAGGAACTGGGTGTTAATCTCACCTCAGACACACAGTATGAGCCTCAGCAAGTCTAATCCAATCCAACAAGCATTTATTAAATACCTGCTGAGTACAAGGCACTGTGCTACATGCTGGGGATGCAAAGGCAAAGGCAAAAATCATCCCTGGCCTCAAGGAGTTTACATTCTACATTGCATGAGATCAGATAAGCCTGCATCATTTGAAGAGGAAGATAAGGAGACTAGGAGAGACCCTGACTCCAAATCCAGGGTTCTGGCCATTATGCCACACTGTTTCTCTCATGGCGTCCTCCCTGCTTCCCACATATCCCTTTATATGGGGCACATGATACTAGGTGGGAACACTTTAAGCTGGTATGTGGATGGCTCCTCAAGTTTTTCATTTGGGCCCAGGCCTTGCTCCCTTATTAAGGATTAAGGTCTGGACTCCCAAAGCTAGTATGTCAACTGAAGAGAATACAGTAGTGGCAGAATTCACATCTGGACCCCACACCCACCCACCTTTTCTGTCTCAGTCCTGACTTGGGCAACTGTCCCAAACCTAAAACGCAGACCCAATTTCAATGCCTCCGTATGCCATTTTCCCCTCTCAGGGCCTCAGTTTCCCCATCTGTGAAATGAGTGGATTAGAACACATGACCTCTGTGGTTCCCATTGGCTGTGCTACTTGTTTGATCTGTCCTGCCTCGTCACCCCAGATCAAGGTCACTGTCTGGGCTATGAGCTCCCAAACCTCCCTTTGTCCTTAGTTCCCTTTATGTTCTATCTCCAGCAAGGCTATAGCTCCATTTTTACCATCCACTCCCAGGCTGATTTGGTAGAAGTGTCAATTAGTCAGTCAACAAACACTATGTACCAGCACTGTGCCTTAGTACCGTACTGGGGCAAAGAAAGGCAAAAAAACCAGCATCTTCCTTCAAGCAGCTTACATTCTAATGGTGAGACAAATATGTAAATCACTAGATACACACAGCATGTATAAAGAGTAGGTGGGAGATAATATCAGAGGTGAAGGTACTAGCAGCTTGGGGGCAGGAGAGGGGGTTGTAAAGGCCCCTTAGCAGAAGGTGGGATTTGAGATGAATCTTGAAGGAAGCCACAGGAACCAAAAGGCGGAGATGAAGGAGCAGAAAGCTGCAGGTGTGGGGTCCAGCCCTTACAAAGGCCAGAGCCAGAAGGTGGGGTGATATGTTCAAGGCATGGCCACAAGGCCAGCGTAGGTGGATTGATTGCTACAAAGAGAGAGGAGAGAAAAGTATAAGACCGGATAGGTAGGAAGGGGCAAAAGCCAAAACCAAGGTTTTGTCTTTGGTCCTGGAGGCAATGGGGAGAAAATGGAATTTATAAAAGATGAGGGGGAGGGGATGACATGGTCAGCCCTGTACTTTAGAAAAATCACCTTGGCAGATGAATCTGTGGAATGGGGAGAGACTTGAGGCAGGCACAGCAATCAGAAGGCTCTTGCAATATTCCAGAAGTCCTAGAAGACAACAATAAATGTAAAGGTGGGACTGGCTGGTCTTCCTTATTTGTAAAAGGGGGAAAATAAGCCCTTCCCTCACAGGGTAGTTGTGAGGATCAGATGAAATCATGGATGTAAAGTGCTTTAGAAACCACGTTCCAGGGATGTGCACATTGATAATGAGGTTGACACGCACATTACCAGAGCTAGCTCAGTATTTAGGAAGCTCCGAAGGAAAAGTATGGGAGAGAAGAGGTATTAGACTGACAACCAAACTGAAGGTCTACAGAGCTGTGGTGCTGACCTCACTGTTGTATGCCTGTGAAACCTGGACCGTCAACCAGGGCCATGCCAGGAAACTGAATCTCTTCCATTTGAATTGTCTTAGGAAGATTCTGAAGATTACCTGGCAGGATAAGGTACCAGACACTGTAGTCCTTACTCTAACTAAACTGCCAAGTATTCAAACTGTGCTTCAGAGAGCACAACTCTGACAGGCTGGCCACGCTGTTTGAATGCACTTGCCAAAAAGACTGTTTTATGGAGAACTCATACAGGGCAAGTATTCACATGGTGGTCAGAAGAAGTGATATAAGGACACTCTCAAGGTCTCTCTCAAGAACCTTGGAATTGATTGTGTGACATGGTAGACACTGGCACAGGATTGCTCAGCATGGCATGCCCACCTCAGAGAAGGTGCTGTGTTCTCTGAGCAAAGCAGAATTGAAACAGCTCAAAGGAAATGCGATGCACAAATTTAGAATATCCACCCCAAATGTTCACACAGACTATTTGTGCCTGACCTGTGGTAGAGCATTCCGAGCTCACATTGGCCTGATCAGCCACAGTTGGTCACATTGAATCTTGACTCTAGCATAATGTCATTTTGGTGTTCTTTGAGAACGAAGGACAACGACCAAGTGGGAGCTATTATTTAGGATGATTTCCCCCAAACCTACCTTTCTTCCTAGCTTACCTGTTCCTGTTGAGACCACTGCCATCTTTTCACAGTTATTCTCTCGTATTTACTCTCCCTTACCACTCTTCTCCCACCCTCACCCCCTAATCAGTTGCCAGGTCTTATGGATTCCATCTCTCAAACCTGTCTCACATCAGTTCCTGTCTTTCTACTCACTGAGCAGTAAAGGCTTTCATCACCTCTTCTTTGTACTATCTCTGTGATCTTTTAATTGAGAGGCGCTTAACCTTTTTTGAGTCATGGGTCCCTTTGGCAGTCTGGGGAAACCTATAAATCCCTTTTCAGAATCATGCATAAAATAAAATACATAGGATGACAAAGGCAACCAAAGGTTAGTAAAAATAAAGATGTAATTTTTTTCCCTACTCAAATTCATGGACCTCCTGAAATCTATCCATGGATTTCTTGTGGACCCCAGGTTAAGAAGCTCTGTTCTACAAGTTGTGGTGTATGAATATAATTGAATACTATTGTTTTATAAGAAATGATGAGCAGGCAGACTTCAGAAAAACCTGGAAAGACTTCCACGAACTGATGCTTAGAGAAGCAGTGAGCTTAGTGAAGCTGAGTGGGCAGAACCAGGAGAACATTGTGCACAGTAACAGAAACACCATGTGACTTAGCTCTTCTTAGCAATACAGTGATCTAAGACAGTTCCAAAAGACTCTAGATGGAATGTTCCATCCACATCCAGAGAAAGAACTATGGAGTCTTTTTCTCTTTTTTCTTTCTCGTGTTTTTTTCCCTTTTGTTCTGATTCTTCTTTCACAATATGACTAATGTGGAGATATGTTCAATATGATTGTACATGTATAGCCTATATCAGATTGCATGCCGTCTTTGGGAGGCGGAAAAGGAAGGAGGGGGAATAGATCTGGAACTCAAAATCTTATAAAAGGGAATGTTGAAAACTATCTTTACATGCAATTAGAAAAAAATAAAATACTATTAAGAAAAAGAAAAATAAAGAATCTCTGTTCTAATTGGCCTTCCTGCTTCCCGTTTCTTCCCTCACTATTCTATTCTCCACACAGCTGCCAAAATAATATTCTGAAAGGCTGACCATGTTGTTCTCATGCTCTAAAAAAACATCGGTGGCTCCCTATTGCCTCAAGGATAAAATACAAGTTACTCTTTCTTTTAAAGCCTTTCCCAGTCTGGCACCAATCCCTTTCTAGATTGATTTCATATTACTTTCTTCGTGTATTCTACATTTCAGTCAAAAGTGGCGTGGTATCACCCATCCTGGATGACTCTCAAATAATTGTCCATATAAGCCCCCCAATTCCCAGAATCCTTACCGTCCTATAGGAAGCTAGATTCTATAACTTCTCACTTACAAGATGTCTAGTCCCAGAGGTCCTTCTGCGTCCAACTTCTGGGCTGAGAAAAAAGCCAGTAACACTTTTTTATCTGGGAGGTCTGAGAACAGAATTTTACTTCCTAATTAAGCATACCATGTATACATTTCTCTGGGGCAACTAAACAGGTCAGGTTCCTGCTGGTGAGTGCCAGACCTGAGAACATGGCCTGAGTGTCTGCCTGCACCCTTCTGGGCAGAGTGGGCTCTCTTCCAAAGCCCTGGAGGGTGAGAAGGAGTCTCTTAGTTAACGTGTTCCTTGCTGGTGCAGCTAGCCATCAGACATCAAGATTGGTCAGGAAGGGGAAGATAGAGGAAATATCATACAGCTCATAGGACAGGTTCATGGCTGGCCATTGTCCAGTTTGGCTGAAGTCTGGGGCAATAATAACAGCTACCATTTATCTAGTACTTTAGATGCGTGATCTCACTCGAACTTCACCACCACCCCATAATGTGGGGCTATCCCCATTTTATAGATGAAGCAACTGAAACTTCAATGACTTATTGATGGTCACATCAATGCGTATGTCAGAGAGAGGGTTTGGACTCAGATCTTCCAGTCTCCAAGTACAGCACAAGTATACCACACTTATTCTCATAAACATGAACCTGGGAGACAAATGTAGGAGTCATATTCCAGATGTCATGCTAAGGAGTCACACTTTATTCAATGGATAATAGGGAGCCATGGAAAGAGTGATATGATCCAGATTGTGCTTGAAAGACTGAATCATCCTGGCAAAGTTCCTGGAACAGAGCATACAAACTTTATCATGTGGCTCAGAACCTCACTGGACTCTCTCAACAACTTTAATTTTTGTGACCAACGCTAGCCCTAAAGAGCGACAAGGGGATGAAGATTTCTTCACCTTCCACCTCTCTCTTTGCCCTTCCCAGCTCTTCTCCATGAAAAGGTCAGATATTGGAAATCAATCAACACCACATCCGTCCACACTGCAGGCCAGTGTTCCTTGACTCCTCCCTCAGCTGCCATATCTAATCAGCTGCCTATTCTCTCTGAGGCCTCCTTTCTATTCCCACTGCCCCTAACTTAGGCTAGATCTTCCTTACTGTCTCTAAATATCAGTGTCTTCATCTGTAAAATGGAAAAAAAGTATGGATCTTGCAGGATTATTGTGAGATAATGTATTAAAAATAATATAGTGAACCTGGCCTATGAACCAATCTCTCTCTCTCAAATTTGCCAGTACTCTTGTTCTGTGTACTGGTAATACCTTCCTTGCCCTTCCTCCATCTCTTGAAATGCCACCTCTATCCTTCAAGACCCTGACCAAATGTCAGCAACAAAGTGAATCTTTCCCTGAATCCCCCAATCACAAGTGATTATTTATTCCTCTCACCTCTCAAAGCACTTTGTAACCCTCTTATGTGTTTAGCCAAATTTACTTTATAAAGTAGTTATTTGTGTGCCTGCCAGCTCCCCTACTAGACTAAATTCTTTGCAGGCAGGAGTCCTATCTTTGTACCATCATGGGTTTAGAACTGGAAAGAACATTTTGCAAATCATCCCCTTTATTCAGACCCTTTATTTTACAGATTAGGAAAGGGAAGTCCAGAGAAATCAGATGATTTGTCCAGCATCTGAGAGACAGTAAGGGCCCGTTGTATAAAAGATGTTTACTTTAGAAAGAAGAATTAAGAAGTGAGAAAATTAAGAATGGGTTAGTACTAGGAATCTGCATGTGTATCTGTACTGGTATCTGCAAGGCTTTCCCCATGCATGGCTTCGTTCTTCTGCATTGTATGTACCTACCCCTAGGTGAGTCTTGAAGGGGAGGGAGCAGCTATGGGGTTGAGGCAAGGAAAGCTAGATTACAGGGAGGTGGAGTGACAGAATAGGGATGGGGGAAGGGACTGAAGGTCATGATAAAGGCAATGACAAGGCTGAGGATGAGGGAGTGGGAGAGAGGGAAGTTTAGAAGGCTGCAGAGAGTGGAATTTTAAAGACCTACATCATAGATCACAGTTATGGAGTATTTAGAGGCAGGGGTGAGCTGGAGCCAGCTTCTCGAGAGCCAATGGTTAAATTGTCAACTGTGAGCATTTATGCCTTGCAAATCAGTGAACACTACAAACCAGGGCTTGATTTATCATTTCATTGATTGTCTAGACTTAAAGGGATTGAGGAAAGGCTAACAATTCAGAAAAAACTATGTACAATCTCCTCCCCTTCCTTCTCTCCCCTTCCCCCAAGCTGGTTGTTAAATATTTGCTGGCATATCTCAGTCTAGAGATCATCAAGTCCAACATCGTCATTTTACAGACAAGGAAACTCCAGCCCAAACATCACGTGGGGTAAATAGCACAGCCAGGATTTGAACCCAAATCCTCTGACTTTAAATCCAACAACCTCTCTCCCCTTTGAGGCAGAATAATTATGACAGTTGGTGAGGTATTAGGTGTGACTATGCCAGTGCAGGAGTGTAGAAAAATGTATTTGGGATTGGACTAGGTCAGTGGTGTCAAACTCAGATAGAAATGGGGGAGGAGAAGTAAACCAAACAAAAGGATCCTTGTGGGCTGCATATTGACTTGGAAAACCACGTGTTAACATTGTCTGTGTCTGTTGTATTTTTATATTGTTAAATATCTCCCAATCACATGTTAAACTAGCTCTGCCACACTGGGGTGGGGGTGAGAGAAGGGGTGTCATATGCAGCTGGCCCTGGGTTTGACATCTCTGCTACAAGCTACTCAAATTCTTTTAAAACATTTTTGAAACTTGAGCTGTGATTTGATTGTTATATAGCAGTGTTTCTCAAATATTTTGGTGTGAAGACTCCTTTACACTCTCAAAAATTAATGAAGACTCCCCCCCCACCTCAAAGAGCTTAATTATTTGTGGGTTATATCTATTGAAAAGTATTGTATTAGAAATCAAAACATCTAAGCATTATTATGAAAATAGTTTTGACCTCATGGATCCCTTGGAGAGTTCCCATACCATTGAGAATCATTGGATAGGGAACTCCCCGTGATGGACATCTCCTACCAAAGCATCCATCTCAGCACATGTTCTACTCTTATGGATTTCCTAAGGACACAGAGAGACAGCACACATTTTAGAGCAGAGGGAAGACCATGGAGTTTGAGGAGTGGGGAATTTGTGTCAGAAGGTCAGTGATGGCTGCCACCTTGACCATTCCAGAGCACTTGTGGATTCTCCTGAGAATGCCAAAGTCAAGTTACTTCTCAGAATTCCCTGGCAACCAAGAGGCCATGGCGTACAGTCTTAATTCATTGCACCTGGCAACAAGCGAGTGATAGGTGGAGGGTGATACAATCAGTCCCTTGGACCTTCAAGAACTGTGCTATGACAAGATATTGTGCTGCCCCTAAAATAGAAATAACCCCACAATACACTCAAGTGACCTTGATTCCACTTTTCTTCAGTCAGATCTGCAAAGATAAGGCATATTCCACAAAGCATTTATTAAGCACCTACTATGTGCCAGGCACCGTGCTAAGTGCTTTGCAAATATCATCTCATTTGGTAAGTTAAGCTGAAGTCATTTATCCAAAATAGAAAGTGCAAACTCTAAGATAAATGGCGAACCGTAAGAAAAAAGTACTCTTAAAAAATTCTACCTGATGGTCTATATGAGTCTGGTGAGTGAACAATAAATGTGTGCTATTATACCACATCCATCACAATTCATAAGATTTCAAAAGAGTAAAGTGATAATAATTAGAGAAAAGCAAATTAAAGCAATTCTGAGGTTCTATCTCATGCCCAACAGACTGGCCAAGACAAAAAAAATGGAAAATGACAAATGCCGAAAGGATTGTGGGAAAGCAGTGTGCCATTGGTGGAACTGTGAATTGGTCCAACCATTCTAGATAACAATTTGGAACCATGCCCCCCCAAAACTGTACATACCCTTTAATTGCTCCAGCACCTGAGTCTGGAAGTCTATATTTGCTATATCATCTCTAAATTCCTTGAAAGTCTGGACCCATCTCATTTAAACTTTATATCTCCCTTAGAAGAGTACTCTGCTGAAGGTAGGTAAGTAGTACTTGTTGTAATTTTGACCCACTGGCTTTAAAGATATTTCTTGGCTAAGGCCTATGAATTCCCTTGGCCTATACGCTATAACGCATAGCCAAGGGCCTCAAGCTCTGGTTTTATATGATTCAAGTCTGACTTGTGGGGCAGTCGCCCAATTCACTGTTATTTTGTAACTCAGAGCTTATTTGGGAAAGTCTCTAAATATACCTTATGTCTAGCTCTCCATGACTGTGGATAAAAAGGGTGCCCTCCACCCACACGCTGCATAATAACTTGAGGTAACAGTACATTTATTGGGTGTGGGATAACTTTTATTCCATCCCATACAAACACAGAAGATGCAAAGGACTAATAGTCTCACATAAACAAATGTTGAAAACACATATTGTAGAATGACCCACAATAGCCATGAGTAATCAATGTAATCAATACAGTTCTCCTCCCCCTCTAGTGAGTCCTACTTTCTTTAGGTTTCTAAAACCCCTTATATTCAGTGTTACCCTGTAGCTTAGACTCCCCCCAAAAGGGAAATGAACTTGGGTTTCCTGGAAAGAACCCCTGACATTTTGGTGAGTTTTTCTTTCACTCCACAGAGGTCCATATAAGTCATATAATACTGTCCTGAGAGACTAAATTTCCCCTGGAAGGGAAATTCACTTGGAGCTACTAAACAGGAAACTCTCCTATTCCTATTGGACCCATACCATCTGAGTAAGTCATGTTAATAATGGAAGGGAAAGTCCAGGGCCCTTGCTCTCCCATATCATGACTTTATTCCCTGATGCTAGCCTTTCCAGCACCAGGGAACCATGTGTACTATACAATCTCTTGCCAAGAGGCACACTCCTCAGGAAATTCCCCTCCTCTTAATAGATCACTGAGCTCTTAATTTTGGCAGTATTTGTGAAGTAAGTTCTGAGCTCAGTACTGCTCAAGAAATCCCTCTTCTCTGGCTAGAAATCTAGACTCTGGGATCAGGCTATTGAAGACATCTCCCTTCTTTAGATAGAAGGTTGGATTCTAGGACTCCAACTTGGGATTGCTACAGAAGCAGGCAGGAACTCTTACCATAGAGCTATATGATTCCCCTTTCCATGGCTACCATGGGATTGAAAGGCTGTACCACTGCCACTCCAAGGCTAGGCCCAGGAACTTGACTTTGTGAAGAAATGTTCCTCTTGGACCCTGTATGTGAGAACATCTAGATCTTCCATGTGCTTCTGGCCCAAGGCTTCCATTAACAGCCCCTGTTTGGAGGAACTCTCTTGCCCTGGACCCAATTCTGCCATATTCTCAGGATATTCTTAGAGGAGAAGTGAATGAGAAAGATTGTGTGTCCACAGTGAAGATCCCCTCTCATAGGCCATTGCAAAGGCTAGCTCCTCCTATAACACCCAACCCACAACAGTGGAAATCAAGCAACTCAATTTGGGAGGCAGCCTCCATTACTAAAGCACATTCTCTCTCTCTCTTTTTTTTTTTGCTTTTTGGCAGGGCAATTGGGGTTAAGTGACTTGCCCAAGGTCACACAGCTAGTACATGTGTCAAGTGTCTGAGGCCAGATTTGAACTCAGGTCCTCCTGACTTCAGGGCTGGTGCTCTACTCACTGTGCCATCTAGCTGCCCCAAGCACATTCTCTTTTTAAAAATAATATTTTATTCCCCTCCTAATTACATGTAAAACAATTTTAACATTTTTTGTCTCCCTTTAAATATTTTATTTTTTTACTAAGATTTTTTTTATTTTTTAGTTTACAACTCTCAATTCCTTATGATTTTGAGTTCCAGATTTTCTTTCCCCCCTCCCAAAGATGGCATGGAATCTGATATATGTTCTACATATAACTTCACATTAAACTTATTTACACAATAGTCAAGATGCAAAGAAGAATTATGACCAACGGAATGAATCATGAGAAAGAAGAAACAAAACAAAACAAAAAAAACCAAAAACAAAAGAGAAAAAAAAAGAGAGCATACAGTGTGCCTCAATCTGCATTCAGACTCCACAGTTCTTTCTCTGCATGTAGACAGCTCTCTCCATCACGAGTCCCTTGGAGTTGTCCCTGAACCTTGCATTGCTGAGAAGAGCAAAGTCTATCAAAGTTTTGAGTTTCAAATTCTATCCCTCCTTTCTTCCCTCCCTCAGACAGTAAGCAATCTGATATAGGTTATACATATGCAACATCCTATTAACAAAAATGTATATTCTCCCACCCCAAAGATAAAAAATAAAAGCCTTGCAAAAATAAGCGTAGTCAAGCAAAATTAATTCTCTCATTGACCATATATATCTCAATCTGAGTCCATCACCTGTCAGGAGGTGAATAGCATATTTCAACATGAGATCTCCGGAACGTGGCTGATCATTGCATTGATCAGAGTGAAACCTTAAAAGTTAGTTGTTTGTAAAATGTTGTTTTCTTATAAATCATTCTCACTTTGATCTGTGTCAGGTCATAGAGGTCTTCCTAGGTTTCTCTGAAACTGTCTCTGTCATTTCTAACAGCACAATAGTGTTTCATTATATTGATATACCACAATTCAATTCCCCAGTTGCTGCACACCTCTTACTTTTCAATTCTTCACCACCACAAAAAGAATTCCTAGAAGTATTTTTGTACAAATCAGTCCAGTCAACTAGCATTTATTAAATGTCTATTTATTAAATGTCTATTTTGTATTCCCTGTCCTAAACACTGAGAATGCAAAGAAAGGCAAATGTACAGTCGCTGCTCTTAAGGATCTCAGAGTCTAATGGAAAAGATGGTATGCAAACAACTATGTACAGACATGATGTAAACAGGATTGACTGGGGGTATTCCCAGTGGGAAGGACTGATAAAAATCTTCTTGTGGAACTTTAGTATAAAGACTTGAAGGAAGTTTGGGAATCTAGGAGTGGAGATGAGGAGGGAGAGGATTCCAGGTAGGAGAGACAGTGAGTGAAAACATTTGGAGGCTGGAGATGGAGTGTCATGGTCAAGGAACAGCAAGGAGGCCTGTGCCGTTGGATGGAGGAGTATATGGAGGGGAGTAGGCGTAAGAATGCTGAAAAGTTAAGTAGGGTCAAGGTTATAGAAGGGTTTTAAAAGCCAAAAGAGGATTTGATATTTGAGCCTGGAGGTAGTAAGGAGTTAGCAGAGCTTACTGAAGAGGGGGATGATGTGGTCGGTCCTGTGCTTTAGGAAGTTCAATTTGATAGCTTACTGGAGGATGGATTGGAGTAGGGAGAGATTTAGACTACTTGGGAGAGTTGAGCGAATCACACCAACTCCATCTAGTGACTCAATTCTGGAGCTAGTTTGGTTCCCTTTCTATTCAATTTTGGGTCTAGTCCAATTTTTTTCTTGTGAGAAAACTGTATTCAGTTGTCAGAATTGTGAGAAAACTTTGTTGCATTGTTTGCACCTAGCTTTGTGTGGCTGGGAAGCTCCTCTTCCTGCTGCTTAGAGACCCTTAACTAGGGACTGACTAATCCTCACGTTGACCAGAAACCTGGTCAGATCCAAAACTGATGCAAGGAGTTTTCTCACATCTTAAGCAACTCTTATGTTTTGTCTGAAAACTGGCCCCAAACTGGTCAATCAGTTATTATTTCCTTTGATTAAATACAGACACATGGGGTGGGAAGGGTGGGACACCTCTTTTTCTGATTTCAGGGAATTGCACTTGTTGGCTCTCTTCCTCCCAATTTGGTTTTCTTTTTTTTTTTTTTTGTGGGAGGAAGGCAGAGCAATCGGGGTTAAGTGACTTGCCCAAGGTCACACAGCTAGCTGCCCCCACTTCCTCCCAATTTGGAAACTCCCTAATCTTTCCTCCAGTTAGAAATCAGATTACCTAATTTTGTATCCTGGTTAATTGCTTTCTTTTAATAATTTGTCTTATTTGAGTGTTTTTAATGCATAAAAATCTGTTTCCCCCATATTCTATTTTTTTTGCTTTAAATTTTGTTTTATTTAATCCAATTTAGAAGATGATTAACGTTTTCCACCAGCTCGGGGCGCAGAAACTTTGACAGGCTTCACAATTTTTTGTTTAGGTGCTGCCTTTGTAGGAGCCTTAGCAGCAGATGCTCTAGGTCCAGTGCCAAAGCTGAGGAGGCCTGGTCCCTATTCGTTATGTAATTGGCAGGCATTATTTAAAAAATCAATATATTCAGAAGCTCAAACCTTGGTTTCTACAGGCATTTCATTTTTTACCCTCGACCCAGCATGGTCATGTCAGAGGAGAGTGGAGATATGTATGAGAGATGTGATGGGAGTAAAACAGACAGGATTTGGCAATAGATTGGATATGGTGAGTATGGGAGAGTGAGGAGTTTGAGAATAACCCACAGATTGTGAGCCTAGTTGACTGGGAGGTTGGTGGTGCCCTCCACAGTCATAGGGAAGTCTGGAAGCGGGATGGCTTTGGAAGGAGTGATAATGAATTTAGTTTTGGATGTGTTGACTTTAAGACCTCCACAAGGCATCCAGTTGGAGATGTCCAATGGGCAGCTGGAGGTGTGAGGCTGGGAGTTAAAAGCGAGGTTAGGATTAAGCAAGTAGATCAGTCCCATTAAATCAAACCAAGTACCTTTGGGACACATTGGTCCAGCAGCTGTCCACTAGGCAAAGCTTCTGATTATCTCCTGTAGTGCCATGCACTGAGTTTCAACAATTGTCCATTGTATACAGTTCTGAGACACTCCTCAAAGTAATGGATTTTTTTGAGGGTCCAGATCTTCCATAGCTGGTGAACTTGGAGGCTACACTCACCCCCCCAAAACAAAAAAGTTCATAAATTCAACAACTAAATGCAGTTTTACAAATTTCTTATAGGTACTTGCTTGCCACGGTGTATCTAAGGGCCTGTCCCATCCCAGGAAAATTATATTTAAAAAAATTAACAATAACCAAAAAGAAAAAGAGGAAAAAACCCAAACTTCTCTCCTCACAAGGGAAGTCTAGTCCTAGCTTAGTTCCCAAGGCATACGATGTTTTACCAAAAGGGATCTGAAACTTCGAGCTGATTAAGAGTCAACCCCTCACCCACAAGTGAGAAACCAAACCGTCCTGGATGAATTTCTCTCCAATGGATCTCTAAAGTTTTCCCAAAGTCATTATTGTATGTTGTAATCCTTTGTGTTCAATAAATTTATACCCCTGTTCTCAAGGAGAAAACTGTGTGTGCAATTTATTGGGTGCAATCTGCCAAGACGTGCTATTGCCAAGTTCAAAAGATTCCAAGTTCACAGGACTCTAGCTCTGCAGAATTCCAAGGAGGTATCTGGGTAATAATCTGGATATTTTCATATCCCTACTTTTTAAAAAGTCTTCTATTTTGGGGGGCGGGGTTTCTTCAATGGTATGCAGGCTCTGACAATCTTCTGTTGTTATTTCAAGATCCTGCTCTTTGGTCCTTTTATATTATTCTTGGATTTTTTTTAATCCGTTCGACCAATTCTGACTAATGAAGGGGAAATGGAGTTTACTAGTGATTTTGAGCATGGATCTAGCATTTCTCTATCTAGACACCAGTACAGAATGCTTTTCAAGGGGTTCACACACAGTGTGATTTTTGAGAAGAGTGGGACACTCCCCAGGTCACAGCATGGACATGCGCCCTTTTTTTTAAACTTCTCATAATCATGTAGCCAAATGGATGTGGAAATCAGAGGATGGAGACAAAAGAAAGAGTAAGCCAGAGAACGAAAACAGGGAAGAGAAGCAGTGTGAAGTCAGGAACGAGAACAAACTAGGGGAAGGGCTGGAGAAGGAGCCTTAATAAAGAGCTAACTAAGAGTAAAGGACTCATTTCCCGCCTATCCCACTGGTTCTATCTGTGTGCTAATTAGCAGATGCCATTTAATGTGTAACCAAGAAAAAAAGCCAGACTCAAAGTTTGGAAACCTGGATTCAGATACTTTGCCATGTGACTGTGGGGGAGTCATTTACCTCTTGATCCTCTACTTTCTCATCTGTACTGTCAACCCCACTCTCCTTTAACCAAATCACAAGGGATGGAGCCAGGGGCAGGAGCATCCTTGGTCATTCAAATACAAGGTAAAGTGTACTTAATGTTACCCTGGCTTCTGAACTGCATGGAGATGAACATGGCTAGCTTATAATCAGGGTCCTTGATTATAATTTATTATTAACTTATAACATTATTAACTTATAATCAGAATCCCTGGCAATGCCATGTTGACTTGAAATAAAGCCAAATGTGAATATAAGGTTACCTCTCTAAAAAGAGGAGGAATAATTTTATTTTTTTAATTTAGTATGTACTTGTACTCAATACATGATAAAGATATAAATTTTTCACTAGCCCTTGGCTTGGTGGAAGAGCTTGGTTCTGCTCTTATTTTGAAAAGCAGTATGATGTAGCTGAAAGATCACGGGACTTGAAATCAGAAGTTGAACCTTAACTATCAATTCAGGGGAATGGGGCAAATACTATGAAACATGCCCAAGGCCTTAGGACACAAGGCCCAGACCTGCTCACCTGGGTTGGGGAACATTCAAGGGTGTGCTGGAACCAGCTAGGAGTATCCCTTAAGAGAAAATTGTTCAATTTTCAGCGTAAGCATTTGCATCTCAGAAATCAGGCCTTGATTTGTTGTTTTGTTGCTTGTCTGGACTTAAGAAAGTGACAAAGTGTTTACAATTCAATTAAACTTAAAAGTGTGTCAAGCCATGCTTTTTTTTTTTTTTGGAAGGGGGAAGAGTTGGCTGTTACACATTTACCAACACAGCCCTGGGTATATTCATATGATAGATTCTTTATCTTAGTTATTTTATTTTGCTAACTCGGCTTGAAGTATAGTTGATTCTACTTGCCAAAGGCGTATAATTCTTATCAATGAACTCCAAATTTTAGTGAGCCGGGACAAAGTCCTTGTTATTCAACCTTAGTTCCAGCTCTGTTTAGACACACTAGGTTGGAGTTCTGATTCTCTTAGCTGTGTGACATGGGGCAATTCAAAGGACGTCTCACCTGTAAAATGAGGATAATAATACTTTCCCATCTATATTCAGTGTTGTTGTGCAGACCATTCAGATGATGTAGGAGGAAACATTTTGTAACCATTGAGAGCTATTTTATGCATTATTACTTTGGATTTTCAGATTTTATAATTTATGCTACATACCTCTTCATTTCTATCACTCCACTTTCTTCATTACTTTCAATCTCAGACTTGTTTTTTTGTTTGTTTGAATGCAGGTCTCCTGGACTCCAGGCTGGGCACTCTCTCCACTGCATACCCAGCTGCCCCAATGACCAGGCAGGGTTGCTCTGAGACTCTTTTATTTTCCATGTGCGGGTTAGAGCATCAACTATGTTAAAGCCATTCTGTGTATAAATGCAAAAAACCCAAACAAATCATATATATATGGTGGGTAGAGTGTCCGACCTGGAGTGAGGAAGATTCTGTTCTCAGAGATTCACTAGCTGTGTGACCCTGGGCAAGTCACTTAGCACCATTTGCCTCAGTTTCCTCATCTATAAAATAAGCTGGAGAACGAATGGCAAACCACTCCAGTATCTCTGCCAAGAAAATGCCCCAATGGGGTCAGTAAGTGTCAAACATGACTGAAAAATGACTTAACCATAGGGCACTGAAAGGTTTGTAGTCAGAGAAGATGACCTGGATTTGAATTTCCCCTCTGCCCCTTTCTGTCCGCTGTGAGAGACCTTATGCAAGTCATTAAGGTTTGGACAAGGTCACCTGGAAGGACTCTTCCAACTCTGAATCTGTGATTCTCTGCTCCTGTTCCCCTCTCCTTTCAGGTTTAGAAAGGTTTATTGCGCTGAAGCTTCCCTCTTTTACCACTAGGTGGCAGAGGTAAGGCGAGGTGCCCACTGGATTGGTAATGATAGAAACTAGCTAAAGAAATGAACAATTCAACAAACCGTTAGCTGGGTATTTACTGAGGAAATGAAGGTGAAAAATGACTGGTCCTTGCCCTCAATTAGCTCGTGGAGAATCAATTAATCAAGGCTTGCTGATGGGGAATTTAAAGATAACTCACCCCAGCTTCCAGCCTCACTACCTCATTGTAGTGTGATGGAAAGCACTTAACCAGAAGTCAGAAAGTCTAGGGCTGTGTCCCAGATCTGTGATAGGATCATAGACTTAGAAGGAACCAATCCAAAGACCTCATTTTACAGATGAGGAAGCTGAGGCATAGAAAGATTATAAATGATGTACCCTGGACCACACAGCTAATGAGTGTCTGAGGTGGGATCTGAACCCAGATCTTCCTAACCATCCTATCCGCTATGCCAAACTGCCTCTCCTCAGGTAACTCTGAGCCTCAGTTTACTCATATGTAAAACGGGCAGCTAGAGCTGGACCTGGAGTCCAGAAGACTCACTTTGTGAGTTCAAAATTGGCCTCAGACGCTAGCTGTGACGCTGGGCAAGTCACTTAACCCCGCTGGCCTCAGTTTCCTCATCGGTAAAATGAGCTGAAGAAGAAAATGGCAAACCACTCCAGTATCTCTGCCAAGAAAACCCCAAAAGGGGTCACAAAAAGTTTGATACAACTGAACAACACAACAACAAAATGGCAAAAAATGAAAATTGCCCTTCACATCTCAGAAGGTTGTCATGGGGAAAGTGCTTTGCCAGTCATGAAGAGATATGGAAATCTGAGCTCTCCATAGGACTTTGTACTTCTCTCTTTGCGTTTTGCATTTCCCCTTGTGTTCTTGTGTTTGCCTTACTTCCCTAATTAGGTGCAACAGGCAGATTGCATATAGCATTATTTTGAAATGCCCATAATACAGTATAACCAAGTCCCATGTCACAACATTGCTGGATGTTTTTTTATATAGCACTTTTTCAAAGTGCTATCACATACTTTATTTCATTTAACATTTGTAACATCTTTTTCTCCTACTTAATAGCATTTTATTTTTTCCAATTATATGTAAAGATAGTTTTCAACATTCGCTTTCCTAAGATTTTGAGTTCCACATTTTTTTCTTCCTTCCCTCCCTCTCTCCCCTTCCCCTTCTCCAAGATGGTGAGCAATCTGATACAGCCTATACATATACAATCATATTAAACATATTTCCACATTAGTCATGTTATGAAAGAAGAATCGGAACCAAAGGGAAAAACCATGAGAAAGAAAAAACAAAAAAAGAGAAAATAATATTCTTCGATCTGCGTTCCAACTCCATAGTTCTTCTTCTGGATGTGGATGGCATTTTCCATCATGAGTCTTCTGGAATTGTCTTAGATCATTGCAGTGCCGAGAAGAGCTAAGTCTAACAAAGTCAGTCATCGCACGATGCTGCTGTTACTTACTGTGTCGTGTCGCAGGATATGAACTGATGTTGTTGATTCAGGTCATTTATAACATGATATTATTCCTAGGAATTCAGTGTAGGCTCCACCCCCTTCCCCATGAGGTTGTTTTTCTTAACACCTCATTTTACTGATGGGGAGACAGGCTCGGCATAATCAAATGACTTGCTTGTGATCAAAGAGCTAGTGAATACGAGAGCTGGGATTTGAAGCAATACTCTGTGTATTAGGTTGTATGGCCTAGTAGATAGTGCTCTCAACTTCCTCTAGTCAATATCCAGTCTCCAAATCTAGCAATGAATTTCATTTCCTCCATTATTTTTTCTAGATCATTTCTCCGTGGATTTAAGATGAAATAACCCAATTTCACAAAATGAAAGTAAACAGAGAATGCTGGATCTGGGCTACTCAGTCTGCTTCCCTCATTTTAAAGAGGGGGAAACTGAAATTATTTGCCAAAGATTACATGCAATTTATTGGTCTCAGAGTCAGAATGAGAACCCCATTTGTCTGACTCCCAATTTGGCATTCCATGCCAGAGCCATAATTAAAACATTTTTATACATGGGGCAAGCAGCACATTTTTTTTAAATTCTGTGGGTAGTGATGTGGGAAGAGAAGGGAACATTATGAAGCCTCTGTTGTGGGGGGAGGGAGGATCAGGATGGGAGCTCACTTATGGTACAGCTACCAGCGGGAAGGAGAATTCCCATCTGTAGCTTCTTAATTTGATCATTCTTGCTGACACTTTGCTGAATTGAGTTGTTTCTACATTGATGCAGGACTGAAAGTGTTGTCAGCACCCTATAAATTTTAGCACCTTGGGATAAAACCCTATTTACCCTACCTTAGTTACAGCTCTTCTCCATGTTGTTTTCCTGATCTTATGATGCGCCCTCATGGAACATGGCTGAAAGCTTTGAAATATTTCTGCCTTATAGATGTATTTCCTGTTGGCTGGATCTTTGAGCTCATCTGTGTAGGGACCTTCTGGCAGATGACTTCCTCTACATATATATGTATATATATATATATATATATACACACACACACACACACATATATACACATACACACACATACACACACACACACACACACACACACACACACACATATATATATATATATATATATACATATCCAATTTGGACTCACTCTCCAGATTCCAAGTCCAGTACTCTACCTACAGCAACACCTTCCTGCCCACCACACTGCCTTTCATAAAGGAGTGTACAGCTAGGTAACTCAGGGAATAGAGTAACAAACCTGGAGTCAGGAAGACCTGAGTTCAAATTGGACCTTAGATGCTTCCTGTGTGACCCTGGGCAAGTAGGTCACGTCACCTCTATTTATGTCAATTTCCTCATGCCTATAATAGGTATGATAACACCACCTACCTCTCAGGGTGTCATGAGAATCAAATGAGATAAATTTGTAGAGTTTGGCACGGTGCCTGGCACATAGTAAGGGTAATATAAATATATAATTACAGCTAGGTCCTGATTAGTAGAAATAAAGAATCCCCTAGGAGTGCTTGCATGCATCTGCATTCACACTATTCGAAGTTATAATAATGTAAAGTGTGGTAAGTGGTTCTAGTCCAGTGGAAATGGGCAGAAGTAAATTTGAATAATGCAGCCACTTCAGAGGATTTGTTGTTATTTCGGAAGGCAGGTTGGAGGCCAGTTGTGGCGGGTCTTCGAATGTCGTGTTTAGGAGATGGATTTGAACCTGGGTCTTTCTGACTTTGAGGCCTCTCTTCTCCACAATGCCATGGCTTCCTCACTCTATACAAACGGCTTTGATAATTATGCTAACCAGCGATTTCCACTCTATTTTGCCTTCTAGTATTTGCTTTAATGCTCCCCTCACAAATTGCTTTCTTGGGTGTTCTAACACATCACAGCACTTACAAATGGAAGACGAGCCTTTCAGACTTGTTAATAAATTCAAAGTTGGCTCTTCCTTGCAATCTGGGAAACTCTCTGAGCTGAGACATCTCCCCGAGGTGAAGGAAGAAAAGCTTGATTCTTTAATGAGAACATTAAACTCTGGTTCACCTCTGTTTTTGCGGTGCCAAAGGCTTCTTCATCAGGATGGATGCTTGGGGTCGAATCTCTTGCCTTTCTCTGCATAATTTCCTTGTACCATTTCTTTCTGATAGCCTATATATGTGCCATCACATTCTGTGTTATCAGCAGAGAACAATGCAACCCCACAATGAAAAGAAGCCCTTCCTTTCCTTAATTGGTACTGTTGTCTACCAAGAAACCTGAGCTTAACATGGGGGCTCACTTGACAGTTCCAGGACTATTGTTCTGAAATGAGACATTTTTTTCTGGTGATAAATGAAGATCCTGGGGATTTAAGCCAGCCAAATTGCCAACAGATAAATATAGTTTACCCAGCTAAGTTGTGTTTTCTGATGACTTTATCAGTTATCATTGTCGTTTCGGTCCTTGGAATCTAATCTAAGCATTTTATTGGAACAAAACCTTAGGGCCTGCTCCTCTGTGACTCTTCCAGGCTAGGGATTCATCCCCCAGACACCCAGGACCCAAGTTCCTCTTTAGTACAAATACTTACTAAGTTTGATTATGGAAGCACATTAGCTCTTTCAGGCTGTCAGTCAGTTAGTTCGTCGAAATAAATGAACGTCTATTAGGCACCTACTGCATGTCAGGATTTAGCACAGGATTTGGGGGCAGAGGAGCTGGATTCTAATATAACTGTGGCACTTACTACCTGTGGGATGGTAAGTCAGTGAACCTTGCCAGGACTCAGTTTCCTCTTCTGTAAAATAAGGGAGTGGGTCTCTAGCCAATCTTTAAGTGCCCTGAGAGGCATCCTGGCCACTTGTAATTCTTCTGAGAGTCTTCACCCTGTCTCCTATTCACATCAGATGAGGAGGTAAAAGGGAGGATTTAGCCATATCAGAATATTAGAGGGTTTAAAAAAAGGCTAAGATGTTTCACTCCTTGAATCTTACAATGGTGATACAACTAACACTTTCATGGTATAGGGCAAAGAATTTTGGATTTGAAGACAGAAGACCTGGGTTCAAATCCTGAATTTCTTAGTTGCGTGACCATGGACAAACCACTTAACATTTTTGAACGCTAGTTTGTTCATCTGTAAAATGGAGATAATACTAACCATAGCATCTACATCATAGGGATCTGGTGAGAATCAAGGACATGAGGGATAGAGAGTGCTTTGCAAACTTTCAAAGTGTCATAGAAATGTCAGTACCAGTCAACTAACTGGACAGTTCTAGGCGTCTGAGTCTACCCCCACTTGATTCTCCATCCCTATGTCCTGGCACACTTGGTCAAAAAAGGTATGCTGCCCACCAAGCCATTGGGTGAGGGCCAGAGTCACAAAGAATTGGCTGCCATTGTTATCTGGCCATACACTGGCCAGGACAAGTGTCAATACCAGTCAATTAACTGGTGATGTAAGTGGTAACCCGGTGTCCTGAAAGGTCAGTGAACTACTGTGGGCACCTTATCTCCTGGCCTATCAGGAAAAGAGGCAGCCACCCAGGAGAAGACAATTATTTCAAGGATTTAACCACAGAAGATTCGAGCTGGGAGGGGCTTAGAGATCATCTGGTGGCACCTTCTCACTTTTCAGATGAAGAGACAGGCCCAGAGAAGTGATTTGATCAAGGTCTCATGACAAGCTAGTGGCAGATTTGGGACTAGAACCAAGGAAATGATGGATTGCTCGAGGGCCCACAATGAGTCCCTAGCACCCGCTGGAGCTGGGACAGATTTTCTCAAGTGAAAGAAAATTAACTGTGGGTCTTCTTCATATTCATCATAGAATGAAAGGGTCATAGACTTAGGAATGGAAGGGCCCTTAGAAGTCACATCATTAAACCTCATTTTACACATGAGGAAACTGAGACCCAGAGAGGTTAAATGACTTGTCCAAGGTCACACCAGTAGCGAATACCAGGGTGAGGACTCAAAGCCAGGTCCAGGATACCAAATCCAATGTTCTTTGTTCTGCACTACACTTCCTGCAAAGGACACGTACAGGTGAACCCTGCGTTCTGCAGCACAGTATCCATTAATGTATCTCTACAGAATCAGTCTAGGGCAAGGAAGATGAATAAGCATTTATATAGTGTCATTACATGGTAGACACTGTGCTAAGGGCCTTATAAAAATATTATCTTGGTTGGTCCTCACAACAACCCTTTGAGATAGGTGCTGTTATTTGCCATTTCCTTCTCCAGCTCTTTTTACAGATGAAGAAACTGAGGCAAACAGGGTTAAGTGACTTGCCCAGGGTCACACAGCTCGTAAATGTCTGAGGCTGGATTTGAACTCAGGTCTCCCTGACTTCAGACCCAGCATCTATTCTCTCAAATGATAAGACATGATAGCACTTTAGTTACTATCCTCTCTCCCAATAACTCTTTATTTTTTCAGGCTAAACGTCCCTAGTACCTTCAATTGTTCTTCATGTGATACAGCCACCTGGCTGCTCCCCATCCTCATCACACTTCTCTGGATTCAATTTGTCAAAGCTCCTTTTAAAGAGTGGCCCTCATACCACCATAGAGTACAATGGAATTATTACTTCCTGTAGTCTGGCCGCCGTAGCGTCCTAAGATTGTGTTAATTTTTTAGTAGCCATATCCCACCGATAGCTTGCGCTGAACTTGCAGCAAACAAGGCCCATAAATTGCTTCTAAGCTGGACCTGCTTCAGTTTGCACATGGGCCTCAAGTTATATAACTAGGGCAGAATGATTGACACTTTGCCCCAGGATGCTGAACCTTGGAAAGGGCTGGCAGCAATGTCCTGGGCTTCTCTCCTTCTGTCTTTGCATTCCAGGTGAGCTTCTGCCCATCTGGAACCACTCTCATTGGCAATGGTCTGATGCATGCTTTTCCCTCTTGGTCATCAATATCATGAGCCCCTTCCCCCTTCCCCCACCGACTCCTTCTATAGCCATCATCAGCAGCCAATTCTTCAAGTTTCCTCCCGTAAACATCTGTACCCCAGGTAAGCTTGCCACCTTCACCTCTTCTTTCCACAGCAGCACAAATTCCTATTCAGAGTTATTATAGCATGTAACTATATTAATAATATATTGTAATAGTATATACTTTTATATATTATATCATGTTGTAATAATATAATTACAATAACATCTACCTCCCAGGACCGTTGTGAGGATAAAGTGAGATAATATTTGTAAAGCACTTTACAAACCTTAGAGAGCCATATAAATGTTAGCTATTATAGTTCTGCTTATGCAATTGATTCTTTGAACCTCAAGGTAGGACTTTACTTTTGTCCCCGTTCAATTTCATCTTGGCCCACAGTTTCAGCCTGCTCTTACCATTCTGAATTTTAATTCTGAGCCATAGTTTCCTCAACTATGAAATAAGGGAGTTAGACCCTCATGGAATCACAGAATGTCAGAACTAGAGAGGACCCTCACGGCTACGTAGTTTAATCCATACCCCAAAAGGAATCCTGACTTCAACACACTTGACAACTACCATTCGGCTTCTGCTTATAGACTTGTAAGGAGTGGAAACCCATTACTTTTCGAGGCAGCCAATTCCACCAATGCACATTTCTAACTGTTAGGATATCAAGGTTACATTTGCCTCTTTGCGACTTTCACCAGTTACTCCTAATTCTGCCCTATGAGGCCAGGCACAGGAGTCTAATCCCTCTACTTGAAGACAGCTCTCATGTCCCTCCCAAGTCTAGATATCTCCAGTGTCTTTAACCAAGCATTATAAGGCATAGATTCGAGACCATTCAGGCTTTCTTCCTCTGGTCATTTTCCATCTTTCATCAACTTTAGTGCCCCAGTCTGAACACAATATTCCAGAAGTGGCTTGACACACTTCTGGCAGAGTATATTGAGACTATTAGATTGCCCACAATGAGTTCCTGGAATGGCTGGGATTAGAACTGATTTCTCCAAGTGAATGAAAAATTAGCTGTGGGTCCTCCTAGAATTCACCATAGGATCATAGGGTCATAGATTTAGAAATGGAAGGCCCCTTAGCTTCCTTATAATTGGAAGCCATGCTTCTCTCTCTCTCAGCAATATCTCCTGATTCTTTTTCATTTTTCCCCAGATGAATCAGAAGTGACAAGTACAGGAGAGAACAGTTCTGGTCAATTGCAGTAATGTGTGTATGTACAAATGTTTTGACATTTATGTGCTGAGAAGAAGGAAAGAAGTGCCTTATTAAAATTCACTCTCATCTCTGGTGTATGGGAGACACTGGGCTAAATTTGCAGGACAAGACTGAAACTACATAACTAAGTCCAATGATGACTCTAATGGAGAACAAATAAATCAGAGTGTGGAGGTCTTTTTCTCCTGATATCTACAGGTCTCCTAGGGACTAGTCAGTGGAGTAATCTCCAAGGAACAGATAAAGCCACTTGTTGGGACTGGAAACATCTGCCTAGACTCTGATTTTATTCAGATGGGTAAGCCTTGATAATCTTTACATCATCAACAGAATAGTCTTTGGCATCTGAATTTACCTTATTCACTTGATTCAACATGCCTGTGCCCTGGCACACATGGCCAAAAATGGTGTGCTTCCCATCAAGCCATTGGGTGGGGGCCAAAGTCACAAAGAATTGATTGCTGCTGTTGTCTGACCATGCATTAACCACTGCAAGCATTCCATCCCTTGTGAATTTCAACTCTGGATAAGTTCATCTGCAAAGTGCTTGCCATAGATAGATGTATCACCTCTCTCTGTACCTTTTAGAATACTACCCTGAACTATGATGTCTTTGATGATCCTGTGAAACTTGACATCATTATAGAAATCACATTGAATCAACTCTACAAAGTCCTTCCAGGTCTTGGGGACATGCTTCCAATATGGCTCCAGCACCGCTGTGGCCATGCTGGTTTCCAGGAAGATTTAGGCTGGCTGCCAAAAATCGGAGGGTACCACTGCCATGCTGGAGCCTGCAAGCTTCCTCAGTCAGCCTTTTTATGCTTCTCTTAAAACAGCTGAAGTTCACATTAGCTCTTTTTGGCTACCATATGACACTATCGAGTCGTAGTGAGAGTCCAGTCCACTACAACCCCCAGATATTTTTCGGACAAGCATCTTTAGGACTGTATTTCCCCATCTCGTATTTGCGAAGTTGGTCCCAAGTGTAAGAAATCCATGTTATTCAATTCATCCCAAAGTTCATGACTGCCAAGGTCACCTTAAATCGTCTCTCTGCCATCCCTTGTGTCAGCTGCATCTATTAGCTCTGTGTCACCTGCAAGCTTCATAATTTTACTGCATGGTTTCTAAGCTTCCTTCCTGTTTGAAACCCTACAATCTGTCTGGATTAGCTATCCCTCATAGCTTTTCATCATTAAAATATTCTATAAATATGACTTTAATAATTCTTTCACATTATTGTTGAAACTTATTTAATTTAAAAACATGTTTTATTATTACAAAATTAAAAATATATGATTCAGACACAGAGGATTGACGAATCACAATTTAAACTGGTTACAGTCCGGCCTCAAATATAGAAAAGAATCTTCCATTTTTCCTTTGTGATTAAAACTACACACTGAACAATGTCTATTCACTATTTCTCTCTATTTCCTTTCCCGGTTCAGACTTGGCAACAAAACAATGAATGGACAAGGCATCTAGGTACCCTATTTATTTCTTCCATTCTTAGAGGTTATTTGTAAAGAAGAAAGAGCCTAGAGCTAGTATTTACTGCTTCAGGTCAATATGCCCATGAGTTTTAAATTCACACCAGCAGTTTCTCTAGAGGAAAGTATAGAAACCTATTTTACTGGGAGAGAGAGGTTTTAGTTGGCTACAGATTGCTAGCAAGATGATTCTCCCTCCATCACAATGCACTCCTAGTTTATTATTGGAACAGCTATGTAAATCTTGTTCCCTTCCAAAACCATAAAAAATGATAGAGCTGATTATTTTTATGCCATTTCTCCCCAGAGTGATCCTTTTTGGTTTGCATGGGGGATGATGAATTAACCTTCAACCACTTTCCATATGTTTAAGGATTTTTCCCTGTAATTACTTCATCGTCCACAAGATGGCAATCTCTGTCCACATTCTTGCTAGAGAATTTCACTCCCTGGAAACTATCCTGGCAGTTTAAAGAGGATGATTTGAGCTAATATAGCAATAGAATTTACGATTTTCATTCCCAGCACATAATCGTATAATAAAAGTGCTAAATGGTCACAGTCACTGCCATTTCTGTTTAATTTAAAATGTACAGACACTCTCCTGCTATTAACAGTACAGTATTTTCTTGTTATAACAGTTCTTGCTGGTGCCTCAGTCACTCCCCAGCAGCTAATAAGGTACACTTGGGTGGGAGCATAGAATGAGCTCAACGGCAGTCTTGAGGCCCGAATCAAAGAAAAAACCTTGCCCGACAATGCGCTGAAGATACTGGCAGAGCCTTCCTAAACACCAGAGAGAACAAGACTCAATATGATGTCTGATCTGCTGCTACCAAAGGTGGCTTATCCCACCTCCTAGTTAGGGGATTTTTCAGATCCTCAGAACAGATATGAACGACAATAGAGATTTTTCATAACTCTAGGGTACATAGAAAAGCTCTGAAATACATTTTTCTACGATTAGGAAATTCCAGGTGATTGCCCTGAGGAATTACTCAAAGATTAGTGAAGCTGGAGAAAGGGAAAATGCACAGGACTTGGAGGCAGAGGAGACTGGTTCAAATCTGCCTCTCAGGGACTCAGTTTCCTTATCCGTAAAATGAAGATTTAGTCTATTTAATTTATAAGTCCTAAGTCTTATTATCTAAGTAGGCTCTGTAGTCACTGGGAGCCCAGCAAAAGAAGGAATCCACTAGGGGTACATAGCACATAATATACAGTTCAGATGTTTTGGAGTAAGTGCCTGCGGTTTCTTTGGTGTGGGGAAGTCACTGGCGCCTAGAGAGCACACATGCATGGGTTTGGGTTTGTGAGACACAGGAGGACTGATCAGGAGTCACAAGACGTTCCATGGGATGGCCTCCGTGACACGCATGGGAATGCCCTCCCTGAATGGAACTCATCTATAATTTCTGGTTGCCTGGGGCACTTGCCTATGGTTACACAGCTAGCATGTATTCCAAGGCCTGCCTTCTATCCTCTACATAGGATAGAATAGGATCAGATCAATCAGTATTTATTGAGCATCTACTATGTGCCAGGCTCTGCGTCAGTGCTGGGAGTAAAAGATCAAAGAATGAAACAAGACCTACTCTCAGGAAGCTTCATCTATAAAATGTGGTTGATAATAACTATAATCTGAAGGGCTTTGCCTGGAGTCAGGTGAGGATTATAATCTGAAGGGCTTTGCCTGGAGTCAGGTGAGGACCTGAATTCATATCCAGACTCGATACTTACTAGCTTTGTGACCCTGGGTCACTGGGAGCCCAGAAAAAGAAGGAATCCACTAAGGTGCATGGCACAAGCCCTCTGCCTGGCTCAGTTTCCTCATCTATAAAATGGGGTAATAACACCTACCTCACAGGGCTGTTGTGGGGATCAAAAGAGATTATTATAAAGCACTTAGAGCAGTGTCTGGCACATAGTAGGCGCTATACATATGCTGGTTTCCTTCCTTTTTTCCCCAATGGTTGCCATAAACCTCGAGTTAGGCACTGTGTTAATATTAGAGCCCTCTATAAATGTCAGTTATTCTTAAAACATTGGTTTGAGGCTGTAAAGGCAGAGTCTGGGGGAGGCTTCGTCTCTACAGTAAGAAGCAGAGGAGGCATCATCTACTCTATAATGGAAACACGTTCCCTCCCTGACTCATTTCCACTTTCCCCGGCAGATAACAGGGACTTCTCATTTAGGGACTTTCAGAATCAGACCCCAAAGCCTAACTCCAACACGTTTGTCAAACAAATGAAGGTTTTTCCCTTACGGTTTATGAGGGCATTTTTATAAAACCAGAAACGCTGTAAAACTCCTCATTTCCAGTTCAAGAGGCAGTGGCAGAGCCACTGCTTCCCCTTTCTCCCCAACATGCTCCATCCCATGATGCTCGCATGCAGAGCAGGAGAAGCCTGCTTTCCCAGGAACATGTCAATCTCTCCTCTCCGGTCTTTCTTTTTCTCATCCCTCCTGGTAGGTGCCTCTAAAGCCAGGAGAAGAGAATCAGCCCTTCCTTGTGATTCCACTCCATGTAAATGATGAAAGATTTACAGTACTGTTGAGAAAAGCAATTAGAAAAAAGGAGCTCAGAACTCGTGATCTTTGTGACTGTGTATGGGGAAGGACAAAGTTATTAGTGAGACAAAGATTTTACTCTGATACATTTAGCAGTACCTACTTTAAGGAATTATTTTACACCCGGAGGACAATTGCTCTGGCTCGAGTACACTGAATATACTCCATTGGACCATACCTGGAGCTAGGTCCATGCTGGTGCTATGTATGTATTTGGAGCTGTACCCCTACATATTTGCCCTGGTGCTTCCCGTTGGGTCCCTTGAAAAAAGTGTACCATATAGTTACTATAGTGCTTCTTGGAGATGACCACCAATAGGAAAAGGAGCCCAACCTCTGGCTTTGCCTGACAGAAGACATTTAGCTTAAGGGAGCTATTCAGATGATACAATGCCAGGGTGAACATGAAAATGCCTTATGTTTTGTATTTTAAGTGTCAAACTCCAGGGAGAATAGAATATACATTATATGTTACTGCTCATGTTTAATCATTGTCAATATGTGCTTGTTAGGGTTGGTTTTTTTTTTTGTATTTTAGGCATTTCTTTTGTGTGGAAGAAATAAATAGCTGTCCTCTACCTGATCCACACTGTACACTGAGTGCCTTTGCACTAGATTTTTGGAAGACTCCAGACAAAAGCTGAATCTAAGCATTAAGTGATTCTCTCTAGGCCTCCAGGGAGGGGGTAAAAAGAACTGGAGAGTTTGAGAAACAAACTACTGATCTCTCTTTAAGAGTCAGACTTACCTTAGTTTGAATCCAGCCTACACAAGAGGTTCTTGGTCCAGAGCTAGGGACTCCTTTACTAATATAATAGATAATTCATATAATGCTTTGTGGATGGAAAAGCACTTTACATATATTATCTCATTTGCTCTCCACAAGAACCCTGTGAAACAGGTTCTATTATGATCCCTTCTTTTAGAAATAAGGAAACATAAACTGAGAGAGGTAGAGAGACATTCCTAGGAACATAGTATCTAAGGTAGGATTTGAATTCTTAACTCCTTAATTGACCATGACACCTAGCTACTTCTGTAGGGAGAAAGCATGCCCTACCCTACTCTCCACCCACCTTGGGCTCACCACAGATTTTGTGTTATATGTAATATAACATAATATAATAAAACACAATAGAATGTAATATAATGTAATTTAGTACAGCTAAGTGGCACAGTAGATTGAGTACCAGGCCTGGAATCAGTACAATTCATCTTCCTGAGTTCAAATCTGGCCTCAGACTTTACTAGCTGTGTGACCCTGGTGAAGTCACTTAACCCTATTTGCCTCAGTATCCTTATCTATAAAATAAGTCAGAGAAGGAAATGACAAACCACTCCAGTATCTCTGCCAAGAAAACCCCAAATGGGGTTATGAAGAATAGGACATGTGTGAAATGAATGAACAACAAAAAATGTAATATAACATAATGTGCTATAACAGAGCATAATACTGTAACAATATAATATATGAAAATAAATTATATTATAAATATGTACTAATCCTTGTGACAATAATCATAGTTTACATTTTTATCACAAAGCACATTACATACATCATCTCATTTCAGCTCCATCACTACTCTGTAAATAGGACATTATTAAGTGTTGACCTCATTTTATAGATGGGAAAGTAGAGGCTGGGAAGGACTGTGGGACTTGCCCAAGGTCACAGGACTAATAAATGACAGGGATAGGATTTAAAACTTGGGTCTTTTGACTCCAAATGTAATGAGCGCTCTTTCCACTAAATGGCCAGTCCTACTAATGCATTGTCCTACAATTTTCATCCTATCCCCTTCACTCCTCACTAATTTGTCTTGATGTCTATTCTTACCAAATGCAGAGAATGTGTTAATGCACGGATTTCTTTTTTTGTTTTCACTAAATACAGAATAGCAAGTGTTTAAATTTTTTCAAAGAGAAATGCTTCACAATGCTGATGGAAACCACTCAGATCTGTTATGTGAAAATTTTTCAAAGAGGCAGAGGAACTAGAGACTAAATTGCCAACATTTGATAGATTATGGAGAGACAAAGGGAGTTCCAGAAAAAATATCTACTTCCACTTCATTGACTGCGCTAAAGCCTCTGACTGTGTTGTATCACAACAGAAGGTGGTAAGTCCTTGAAGAAATGAGAGTACCAGATCATCTTCCTTATTTCCTAAAGAACCTGTATGCAGGCCAAGAAGCAGCAGTTGGAATCAAATATGGAACAATTTATTGGTTTAAGACTGGAATGGGCATATAACAAAGCTGTATTGTATATTGTCATCTTATTTGTTTAACTTAAATTCAGGGTACATCATGTGAAATGCCGGGTTGGATGAATAAAAAACCAAAATTAACGTTGCTCCTTCACTTTCTGCCACCAGAATGGTATTGTCTGTATATCTGAGATTGTTGATATCCAGACAATACTATTCTGATGACAGAAAGTGAAGAGGAATTAAGAAGCCTCTTGATGAGGGTAAAAGCTGGCTTGAAGCTTAACATCAAAAAAGCTAAGATTTTGGCAAGTGGTCCCATCACTTCTTGGCAAATAGAAGGAGAAGAAATGGAATCAGTGTCAGATTTTATATTCTTGGACTCAAAGATCACTGCAGATGGTGACCGCAGCCATAAAATTAAAAGACACTTGCTCCTTGAAAGGAAAGCTATGGCAAATCTGGACAGCATTCTAAAAAGCAGAGATATCACCTTGCCAACAAAGGTCTGTATAGTGAAAGCTATTGCTTTTTCAATAGTAATGTATGGCTGTGAGAACTGGACTCTAAGGAAAGCTGAGTGCCACAGAATCAACACTTTCACACTGTGGTGCTGGAGAAGACTTTTGAGAGTCCCTTCGATAGCAAGGAAATCAAATCAGTCAATACTTAGAGAAATTAATTCAGACTTTTCACCAGAAGGTCAAATACTGAAGCTGAAGCTTAAATACGTTGACCACATAATGAGAAGACAGGACCCACTGGAAAAGATCCTGATGTTGGGAAAGATTGAAGGGAAAAGGAAAAGGCATTGGCAGAGGATGAGATGGATGGATAGGGTCATGGAAGCAATGAGCATGAACTTGGACAGACTTCCTGTTCTCAAGTAGCTTACATTCTATTGGGGAGACAACAGGTAGAGATATGTCTGTTGTGATAAGTGCCCTCTGGATTCACTATTCCAAAACCAAGCTGGCTACAATTCCAACAGCCCAATATTCTAGGGATAGCACTGAGGGGCTGCAGGAATGTCTCTTCTCCAATACCATCAGCTCTAGCTCCCAGCCCAATACTGTAACTGTTATTGATTAGTGCCCCGTTTAATTTAACCAATTAACATCAATTAGATTTTACAAAGGAGATTAATTTCAAAGATATAGCAAGAACAGAGGTACAAACATTTTCTCCTTGGGAGCATTCTCTCCTGTTTAGCACTTTGGTCCCTGGAGACAGTGGGCTCAAATGTCACAAGTTTTCTGCATTGTCTGGGTCCCACCAAGTTCATGTTCAACGTGGCATTGCTGCAAGATGAGTCTGTAGGCTATTGTTAGGTTGGATCCTGAAGCTTCATCCCTCAGGATAGTAATGCTGGATTGCCTGTAGAATTGGGCATGAAATCAACTCCTAGACCTAAGTGGTTTGCTCACCTGGACTCTCCAGATTAATCTCCTTCACTTAAAACAAAAGAACAAACATGGGGGCAAAGAATTGAAGCTCATATTTACTGGTTGCCTATTGGCCTTAGAAGGGGGGATAGCCTGATGCCTCCCTCCTTACAGCTTTGAATCTCATTAGACACTGTCAGCCAGAAAGAAGTTGAATGAATATAAAGGCCAAACCAAGAAAGAGACAGGACTAGGTTGAGAGTGCCTTTTGAATCCCTCCCACTCTCCCTCCAGTTTGAGGTAGGCAGCAGCTGCCAAAGAACATCCTCTTTATCATATGGTAAAGACCAGAAATAGTTCCAGAATGTCCACACGTGCTCCACAGTGTCTTGAAGGCACTTTTATTATACATCTTCACAACTTTCCCGGAAGCAGGCTCTTCAGTCTCTTCCAGGTAGATTATATTAGTGGCACTCTGCACATGCTCATAAGGACTGGGCTCATTGGCTAGTCCATTGTTACACTATGAAAAATAAATACAAGATAATTTGGGTGGGGGACACTTGGGGACTTGCGCATAGGAAAAGGGGCACTCAGGCTCCAATTGCATGCTTTTCTCTCCTCCAGTTGCTGACATTTTTACACAATATGTAATAGTTTTGGGGTCATATTAGCACAAAATTCCTGCCTATGCCCCCCGACCCCTTTCAGTGATCAGTTTTTCTCTACCTTCCCAGAAGATGGAACAAGAGATTTCGACTATAACATAGGGGATTTTGTTAGAGATAAAGGATTTCCTGACCGTGAGGTTTTATTTTACATAGAAATTGGTGTCATGTAGAGGTTATAGAATCTTTTTTGGAGATCATTAAGATAGGATACCTTGTCATCTATTTGGGAAAGATTTAGATGGATTAAGGCTGTCAGTCTATTTCAAGCAGTGTTTTTTTAAAAAATAGCTCATGTTGACTTTAAAGTTTACAGACACATCAACTTCATGAGTTCAGTGGAGTTTAAATATCATTTCACTATTTTATAGAAGAGGAAAGTGATTTCTAGGGAATTAAAATGGCTTATTGGGTCATTCAACAAAGAAGCAGTGCAAGGTAGTGGAAAGAACACTGGAATTGGAGTTAGGAGGGGTCTGGGTTTGAAACCTGGCTCCTTCACGCTCCCCAACCCCGGATAAGATACTTAGCTTTTTGATTCTCTGTCATTCCATTCACCATGATGTTTCTTAAGTCTCCTGTCATTAGATGTAACTGGCAACAACATCGGAGAGTCAGGAAATAATAATAAAGGGAATCACTGACATTCGCCTAGGATTTTGTGATTTTCCTCCTTTTTTTTGAAGTTGGAAGGGCCTGGATTGTTACACCCATTGTACAGATGAGGGTTTGACTAGTTCATAGTCAATCGACTCTGTGATCGACTCCAGTTCCAGTACTCTTTCTCTTCCTTCTGCCTTTCATGCTTATATTTGTGGTTTTTCTTATAACAGATAACTGGCTGTTGTTATTTATCCTTCATTTTCAAAGAGGACCAATTGACCGCACAAGGTGATATCTCGACTTGCGTGTGAACAGAAGCATTGTAGGGGGAGGATGAAGGCAAGGAGGGTTTTGTGATATGTTCTAGGGTGAGTTAAAGCATTTTGGCCAGCAGATGGCACTCCAGGATTTTCACTTTTACAGACACGAACAGAGCCGGTCTTAACCATTCCCAGAAGAGAAATTCAATGAAATCAGAAACAGATCAAAAAGGAAAAATGAACTGGGGATGTATGAAATTCTGCAGTCACAATTTGATGGATAATTACGTGCTTATATAGTTCTACCCTATATATACTGTAATAGATATTAGTAATGGAAGGTCCATTAAACGTGGAGCATAGATAATGGAGAGAGATAGACCTATGCCTCTAGGAGATGCTGTATGCCCTTGAATGACTTTTCCTTTGGTAAACAAGGTAGGGACAGAGGAGGGGATCAGAAATAATGTGTCAGTATTGACCTGGTAGCTGAAAACCCTAACAGACAAAGGTGATTTCACTGCCATTGGAATTTATTCTATAACTCAGAGACAGAGAGTCATCACTTGCCCTTGGCTAGTGCCAGAGCTAGGATTTGCACTCAGGGAGTGTGGTAGTACTGACTCACTGACTCTAGAGTTTCGGACACTTGCTGTATGACTTTGGCTAAGTCATTAAACCTCCCTGGGTCTCAGTTTACTCATCTGTAAAATGGGAGAGGTTGGACTGAGATGGCCATTAAAGCTGCTTCTAGCCCTTGATGGAGGATCCTACGATTCTAGGTCAAGCACTATATGCACTTTGCCTCTTCTAACAGACAGATTACAATAAATTTTCCCTTCCTAAAGATGGAGTGGCCAGCAGGTCCCCTCTGAGACTGGGAATGTATGTATATATTTATATATATTACATATTTACATATAATGTAATATAATACATTATATATAATATATTATATAGTATAATAATTTCCATATATAATATATATGGAAATAGTGGAAAGCAATAGAATATTTAGAATAAACAGATCGAGAGCTAAAGGGAATGGCATACACATGTAAAATGATTTACTTTTCCATCCTGCCCAGCTGAAGTATTGGTTTTCACTGAATGGGCGTTGCCTCACTCTAATTGAGTACATGCAAAGGATTTAGCCTAAAAGGGCCAGGTTTCCCATTGTATCCTGTGCCATATCCAGTTGTCCTGATGAATATCTAGTCGCTGGATCCAGATGGCTCTGGAGGAGAAAGTGAGGCTGGTGACCTTGCACAGCCCACCCTCACTCAAATCTAAGTCCACTGCAAGTCATGTCATCATCTCCCTGATGTCATGGTCCTCTTTGAGAATAAATGACAAACACAATTGCTTCACAATTTGCATGGAGAAAATTTTCTTGGGATAGCAGCACAACATACACCCACAAATCAATTTTATAAGACCTATTCCATTGAGTTGGTAGTGGTGAGGAAGAGATAGGACCATGTTGGGGGAAAGATGTTGAATCAGCATCCTGTTGTCAGGAGGAAGAGGTCCAACTAGAGAAGTGGAAATGGGGTAACCAGGCTGGGCCATGCATCTGGACTGCCAACTATTTATTCCTAATTATTCTTGCTAACCAAGGACTAAGCTCAGTTGTTTCTCTGCTGCTGGGGAGTGTTAGTAAATTTCGGTTCACTGGTTCATCCCACTCTAGTTATAGTTTTAATGCCTAGGTAAGAATTAAGAGACACAACCTTCCTTTGTGACTGTACTATTCTCATGAAACTTAGAGCTGAAGGATCCGCAGACAGCATCTGGTCTAATCCTTTCATTTTACATGAGGAAAGTGAGGTCCATTCTGTCCATGGGCTCTACTTCAGTCTAAACAGACTAGTGTAAAGTCCCTTCCAAATCTGTGACCATAGGATGGGCCATCCTACTAGGTATTTTAAAGAAGTCTCATTGGAACCTTCTATCTTTCTATCCCAGTGACTTCTGGGTGGGGGTGGGGATGGGGAGAATCTCCGCCAAATTTAGATTCCTACTCACTCTTCCTCAAATATTTCCTCTGTCATGCCTCCTTGTCTCAGAAACTTTGCTCATGTTAATATTTTTGCTCAGAATGTCCTGTTCTCCCCATTTTCATCTCTGCTGAAATGCCACCTTTGCTTAAAAGTCTTCGCTGACCCTTCCAGTTAGAAATGAACTTTTCCTCCTAAGAACTCATAATCTTCCCTGCCTCTCCTAGACATTTATTTATATGCATGGTAAAGGAGGTAAAGTGAAACAAACTGAATTCAGCATCAAAGGATCTGGGTTCAAATCTCACTTCTGATTACCACTTGTGTTTGCTTGGACAGGTCATTTAACTTCCCTGGGTCAGTTTTCTCAGCTGTAAAGAGAAGGGCAACTAGGTGGCACAGTAAATAGAGTGCCAGGCCTGGAGTCAAGAAAGACTCATCTTCCTGAGATGAAATCTGGTCTCATACATGTACTAACTGTGTGACCCTGGGCAAGTCACTTTGTCCTGTTTGCCTCAGTTTCGTCATCTGCAAAATAAACTGGCAAAGGAAATAGAAAACCACTCCAGAATCTTTGTCAAGAAAACCCCAAATGGGGCCACAAAGAGTCAAACATGGCTGAAGACAACCTGACTAAAACAAAGGAGAAGGGATTGAACTAGCTGGCTTTTGGGGCCACTTTGAGCTCTTCTACAATCTACTTTCTAGTATCTAGGCACATGGGTATATACTTTATCTGTCCTAGTAGATTGTAAGCTCCTGGAGGGCAGGGACAATATCTTATTTATCTGTACTTTTCCCAGTAACTATATAGTCCTTAGGTATTTTTAATAGAGTATTTTTTAATAAAAATTTTATTGATACCTTTTCTGTTTTCATTATCTGCATTTCCCAATGAATCCCCTTTCCAAAGAGCCACTCCTTACGACAAAAAAATATAAAAGAAGAGGGAAAAATTGAACAAGGATATTGAATAAGTCTGACATCATATGCGGTGTTCTATATCTGTAGGCCCCTACCTCACCAAAGAAGAGGGGCAAGGGGCCTTTTTACATTTCTCCTGAGAATTTCTCTTACAAGGTGCCCATAGTTTCATAGCATTTCATTTTGACTGTGTTGCTGGCTTTTCCATTTGTATTGTTGGAGTCATAGGTCATATTATTTTCCCGGTTCTGCTCATTTCACTTTGGATTAGTTCATTTAATTCTTTTTGTTTTTCCATATTAATCATATTCATTACTTTTTATAGCCACAGGCTTTTAAAAATTTAATCTTTGCCTTTGATTGAATAGATGCCACAAGTACCCTTTATGTCTTCGAATCCTGAATTGCTCTCGTCTATCTTTTGTCATCCTTCGTTGAGGGGCAGCTAGGTGGCAAAATGGATAGAGCACCGTGCCTGGATTCGGGATAGACCTAAGTTCAAATCTGGCCTCAGACACTTCCTAGCTGGGTGACCCTGGGCAAGTCACTTAACTCTGTTTGCCTCAGTTTCTCACCTGTAAAATGAGCTAGAGAAGAAAATGGCAAACCACTCCAGTGGTTGAAAATGCCAGTGGTCATTGCAAAGGACCCTAAGAATGTCAAGAAAGTATTGTGAAACTGAAATACTCAGCCTCACAAGGTTGAAGCCTACTCCTGACATGTAGTTATTGGTCAATTAATTGATGCTTTTAAAAAATCCCACAGTAATTTTCTGATCTCTCTCAAGACTTCCTCCTAGAACCCTATTGTATCAGAGAAAAACATCCCACCCAAATCAGCTGACACAGAGAATAACCTCATATGCAACATATGTCATTGGCTGTCTCCTTCCTCTCTGGGTTCCATCATCTGTCCAGTAGAACCATTATTGGTTATTTCATTTCCCACCCCCACGCCCCATAGAATTTAAGCTCCTTGAGGGCAGGGACTCTCCAGGACCTAGAACAGCGCCATTTAAAAAACCTGTTCATTAAATTGAATTGACTTGATTGAGTTCAGCTGCTTAGAGTTATTTTCAGTTATGACTACAATAATATAAATGCAAACTGCCTGACATGCATTTTACATTATACATGTAATCATTAGCATTAATTGACATTTATTAAGTAACCACTATATGCCTGATGTGGTAATTAGAAGCTTTTGAAGTCACAGAACATTGAAACTATAATCTTAAGTGCATCTGAAATGTGTATCCTCTATTTTTTTTGATTAGGGGAACTCACTAGAAACATGGTCCAATGAGACTACTAGGTTAGAAGTGACAAGGACAATGGTTGAGGGCCCCCAGATCCTACTAATTCTCTTACTTAATCTTTCTGTAGCCCAGTTTTCTTTATTTGTGAATTAAAGAGAGTTTGCCCTTCCCTTCCTTCTTGGTGGATGGTTGTGAGGATAAAATGGAAGAATATACTTGAAAGCTATTACTACTTCTTTTGATTTTTTCACGCTCATTACTAAGATATTTAACCTTCATGGGAATGAGCTATTCATAAAAGCCCCATTGATGCAAATGACATTTATATATGTATATATATATATATGTATATATATATATATATATATATATATATATATATGTATGTATATAAAAGCTAAGGCAGTGGAAGGTGTGCTTGCCGTGTTTTTACTGTTCCAATTCCAAGCACCACAAGTCATTTCATGAGGTATTTCCAGCATTTCTAGAGGTAATTCTGGACTGGACTATGATTTTTCAAGAACTTTTACTCAAATGTATTAGGTTCCAGCCATTGAGGCAACCAATTCAGGTACAATTTTTGAGGGGAGGGTCACCTTATAAAATCTCTCTTGATCATTCCTTTACCTAGGAAAACACTGGGCACACCATTATCTCCTTAATTTTGCTCTCTTTAAAAGGGCCCTCAGCCCCCCCTTCAAACATTCAGGCTAATAAGACGTGGAATCTAAGCTGGGTTTCTATTTGATTTAAAATGCCAATTAACTAGATTAATTGATCAAATTAATTAAATTCATTAAAATAAATTGATATATTGTGCTTTTATATCACCTTCATTTCCCAATATATTCCTTTTCCTTCCCCTTCCCAGAGAACTACTCCTTATTAGGACGGAAAAGAAGAGTAAAAACCCAATTCAGTAAATGAATCATCCAAATATGACATTATGGGTAATATTTTACACATTTTGTTCCCCACCTGGATGAGCTTTGCCTTTCTTTTATTACTTTTTACATGATAATTTTGTTTTATGTTTGAAAGGAATAACAAGTTGGGCTTAGCAGATTTGCAGTTTCATGTATAATCATTTTAAAATTTAAAAAATTTTATTAATTTATTTTTAGTTTTAATATTCACTTCCACAAGATTTTGAATTCCAAATTTTCTCCCTGTCTCTCTCCTCTCCCATCCCAAGACGAGCGTTTATTTAATCTGGTAAAAAAAATGCAGAATAGACTTCTCACCTGTCAGCAAAACTTTCCCTTCGAATCTCTCCAGTCCACTCTCCATTCATTTGCCAAGGTGATTTCCCTAGAGTGGCACTCCCTCCACTCAAGAAACTTCAGAGGCTCCCTATTACCTCCTCAATCAAATCTAACATCTTCTGCTTAGCATTTAAAACCCCTAATAACCTGGTCTTCTTACGCTTCACTCCTTCCCATGTACTCTTAGATGAAGTGACATTGGCCTCCTTGTTGCTTGCTCCTCATACATGAAACTTCCATCCCTCTACTTGATGTATTTGCAATGGCAGTTTCTCCTTTTCCACCTCCAACTCTTCCTTTCTCTGGTTTCCTTTAAGACTCAGCTCAAATCCCATCTTCTACCTGAGGCCCATCCAGCTGCTAGTGCCTTTCTTTTAAGATTACCTTCCATTTACACTGAACTGGTCTTCTACATACACAAGTGTTTGCATAGTGTCTCCTCCCATCAGAATGTGAGCTTCTTGAGGGCAGGGACCATGCTTCTGTATTTCTTTATATTCTCAGAGCACATGGCAACCTCTCAGTAAACTCTGGTTGACTGAATGAATGATTCTGGTGGGGCCCTGCCTTCCCTCATGACCCAAGGCACCTGATTTGTCTGACGCTTAGTACCCAGAAAGAGATAGGACTGGGCTGCTCCTTAGTCAGTGCTCCTGGTTCAATGCCTTGCCAATCTCTCTAGCACTTAGATGGGCAAGAATCACTAGTTGGCTCCGCTGGCACGGCTGTTCCCAATCCTCCCGCTCCATTTGGTGCCAACTCCTGAGCACGTGTGAGTCACTGCCAAGCCAGAAAACTAGCATTTATCAAGTTCTTACCATGTGTTAGACACTGTGATAAGCTGGGGATAGATATAAAGTAAGGCATTGCCCCTCAAAGAAGCCAAACCCAAACCCAAACTAATCAAAACCAACCAACCAACCAACCAAATGAACAAAACCCAAACCAGTTCCTACTCTAAGAGATCTCAAGAGCATGTGGATGAGCAGGCCTCTCTTCAGGTCTGCCACATGTCCCTTTCTTCTATCAGAGAACAGATCTATTTTTGTGCTTCTTTTGTGCTTGGGGTTTTCTTGGCAAAGAGAGTGGAATGGTTTGCCATTTCCTTCTACAGCTCATTTTACAGATGAAGAAACTGAGGCCAACAGGGTGAAGTGACTTGTCCAGGGTCACAAAGCTAGTAAGTGTCTGAGTCCAGACTTGAACCTGGGAAGATGAATCTTCCTGACTCCAGGCCTGGCACTCTATCCCCTTGCATGCCTTTCAGCAATGAATGGACCAAGCTGCTTCTCAGTGACTTTTTTTTTTTAACATTTTTGAGGCCATGCAGACTTTTAGGTATCTTGCCCAAACTGATTATTTGCTTGGGGTTGCTTCCTTTTAGTCGCTTGCAGTTTTACGTGGTAACACTGAAACTTTTTTTTCCCCTTTAGATCTCAATCTAGGTGTGATTAATGGATCCAAACATAGCTTGCTAAAAGAAAGATGAGGAAGAAGGATTCTTTGTAAGAAAAATGGAGCAGCTAAGTGGCACAGTAGATAGAGCACCAAACCTTGAGCTGGGAAGATGTGAGTTCAGATCTAGCCTTGGACGCGCTTACTTGCTGCGTAACCCCGGCAAGTCATTTAGCCTTGGTTTCCTCGTCTGTGAAATGGGGATAATAATATCACCTGCCTCCCAGGGTTGTTGTGAGGATCAAATGAGATAAAATTCATGACGCTCTTTGCAAACTTTAAAGTGCTGTGTGAACGCCAACCTTTGTGAAATGGTAAGTATTAAGAATTTAAGAATCACTAGGTAGAAAACCTTGCGGTACCTTTGTTGGTCTTTTCTCATGCAGGCAGGATATTGTCATTGTTTTGGAAGCTGAAAAGCTTTAGCAGTGCTCTAATAAGGACCCTAGAACGTGTATCTTCTGCCTGCTTCTGTTGCTAAATCACAGAAGGAATGAGAGAACCGCTCAAATCCTTTCCTTCAGCATTTAGTCATTTGATCAATAACAACCATTAAAGAGCCTATCAAGTGCAAAGTTGTGTGGTAGGCACAAGGGGCAATATCCAGTCTGTTTCCAGGCAGCACCATCTCATCATAGGGTTAGGAACTAGATCTGTGATTTCATTGATATAGGGAACTCAGAGGTAAGGAAATGTCAGCTCAGGGCATCACTTTCTTAGCTACTTATAGTCCTAAAGTTGTCCAGAGCATGAAGAAGTCAAATGAATGGTCAAGGGTCAGACAGCCAGCATGTGTCAAGGGCAGAACTTGAACCCAGGGCTAGAAATTTCTCTGGAGCATCCTGGAGTTCAAGGGCTATGGGCAGGGCTTCGAGGCTGATGCTCCACCTCTCATGCCCACCGCTTCTCTATCCCACCATTTGAAATGTAGAACACATCTATGTGACTGGTCAGACTTGCTATCCTCGTGCTGCGTGTTTTAAAGAGAAACTGAACACCTGTGCTCAGTAATCTTGTAGGGAGGCGGTGGCTTTTGTCCTACAGCACAGACAGTAATAACAAAGTCTCTCTCCTCTCTACGATTTACAAGCTATCTTATCTTTTACCCCTACTTAATGGGGCTACTGTTGATGGAAGAGAGAGGAGGGAAGAGGGGACAGAAAGGCCTGCAAAGATCCTTTTACTCCTCCTATTATCATATGACCCTTAAAGGCCTGAGAGCTGGAGGGACCTCAGCGATCATTTAGTCCAACCCTCTCATTTCACAAATGGAGGAACTGAGGCCCAGGAAGGAGAAATGATATGAAGTTGTCACACAGTAAACAGAAGCTTATCCCCTTCAATATGGGCCAAGGTACCTGTGGGCAAATACTGATTTTTCTGGCTTTGCTAGTCTGAGACAGGGGAGACAGGAATTGGCTTCGTGGACAGAGTCCATCCAAGTACCAATCGGGAGGCCAAAGGGCTATGTCAGTGGTTACCAAATTTTTAAGGGACAAGAGCCTTACTGGAGGGATATTATTTTTTGAAGAGCTCCTCTCTGCACACACACAAGCTGACACCAGATTTTACACTAACCTCATTGTTATTCATTATTTTACTTTGTGCAAAGGTAAGGCACATAGGTGTGCTAGACTGCCTAAATATTCCAGTGGGCAGGTGGCATGGATAAACATGATCTGAGGTGTGATCCACCTTTCAGGGAGTAGAACCTATGCTACTGGCATGCTACCTGGAGGAGAGAGGTAGGTAACATCTGGGACAACTGGGCAATCTCTTCTCCTATCTCGCAGAAGGGCAGTTATCTCTCTTCTAGCTGTTCAGTCTTTTTTCAGTCATGTAGGACTCTGTATGACTATTCACGTCTCCATTTGGGATTTTCTTGGCAGAGGTATTGGAGTAGTTTGCTGTTTCCTTCTCCAGCTCATTTTACACATGAGGGAACTGAGGCAAACAGGGTTAAGTGACTCGCCCAGGCTCACACAGCTACTAGGTGCTGGAGGCCAGATTTGAACTCAGAAGATGAGTCTTTCTGACTTCAGGCTTGTCACTCTATCCACTGTGCCATTTAGCTGGCCAGTCTCTGGTCTAGGGGTACAACAGATTCAGAACAAAAGCTGCTTCCCTGCTTACTCTTTTGGGGGAGGAAAGCTTCTTATCTTACAGTTAGGTGGTGCAGTGGCTAGAGTGCTGGGTTTTAAGTCAGGAAGAACTGGGTTCAAATCCAGCCTCAGATACTTAGGTGTGACCCTGGGCAAGCCACCTAGCCTCGTTTTGCCTCGCTTTCTTTATCTATAAAATGCGGATGACAATAGTACCTATCTACCAGGGTTGTTATGAGGACCAAATAAGATAATAACTATAAATTACTCAGCATAGTATCTGGCACATCATAAACACTACATAAGCGTTAGCCATTGTTATCCCTTACCACATAGCTCCTCCCCACCACACACTAGTTATACAAAAGACCATCACAAATGATGAGGGTGAGTAAATGCATTTATCCAAGCGAAACAGCAAAGATAAATTGGAGAAATTCTACAGCTGAGAATATGCCCCAAAGTACACAGGCCTGAATGAGCTCTTCATTGGGGAGCCAAATAGGATCTCAGCTCAAACTAGGAAAGAGAGAGTCAGTTCACAAAGAGGAGGTCCTTTCTCCGCAGTCTCTAGCCCTGGAGATATCAAGGAACAGGATGTAGATGGGTCCTATGGATGTCCACATCTGAAGGCTCTCTAGTTCAGGGCTTCTTAAACTTTTTCCACTTGACCCCTTCAGCACTTCTTAAACTGTGGGGTTGTGACCCATCTAGTTTGCCATTCAAAGTCTCTGTTGATCGCCTGCCTGGAGGTCCTTCCTTTCTCCACATGTCCCCAAAGAGTGTCTGGCACCAACCCAAGTAAGTCCTTTACGGCAGGTGTACAGTGGCATGTTCAGCATTGTCTCAGCCATTCAGAAGTCCCCACATAGGCAGCTGCAGTCACTTTGAGCTCGCATGGAAGCTAGGTAATAGTAGTTAACAGAACACAGCAGAAAGATCAAATAATAATTTAGTGTTGCCAGAAGGTCCTCGTGCAATGCACAGGTGGCCTAGGAACTGGAGGAAAGAGCTGGAGGAGCTCCTATAGCCTCCTAGTCATTAGCACATTAGTAAAATGAGTTTATCAGATTGACCAATTGTCACCGATCCTTGAAGGCAAGGAGATCGTGAGTATGGAATAGAAGGAAGGAGGGTAAAAGCAAACCCAAGGGGGGCATATTTTGTCAAATGGGTATGAGTAGGGACATAAGGCCCAAGTGGAGCAACCCAATGGGGGCTCTGGGCTTTGAGAGAGAGGGAGCACATTGCAGAGGGCACATTATAGATCATAGGCTTAAGGTCTGTTCTCTTTCAAGAATCATTTGCTTAGGGCAGCTAGGTGGCACAGTGAGTGGAGCACCAGCCCTGGAGTCAGGAGGGCCTGAGTTCAAATCCGGTCTCAAACACTTCACACTTGACAGGCTTACTAGCTGTGTGACCTTGGGCAAGTCACTTAACCCCAATTGCCCTGCCTTCTTCCCTCCAAAAAAAACATTCTTAAGAATTATTTGTTTATAATATCCACTCTTCCTGAAGAGTCAGCATATAGGTGCAGACTCCTCCTTCCTTTATTTTGGATAAAAAAGCCTCAGTTATTTGCTTAAAAAGGCTTTTGGAGCTGGGCTTAAGGTTTGTTCTGGGCTATGAGACTGGTGGGAGGGTCCCAGAGCTAAGAGTAAGGGTGCTGAGATAGAAGGAAGAAGACAAATGAGGCAGATGAGTTTATGAGTTTGTGATGGGGCTGAATGAGTGGGAAAAAAGACCCAGAAGAGTCAGACAATTCACTGCCATCACCAAGCACAACATATTTCACTCTAATACTATTTACCTTAGAGCAGAATTAGTGGGTTCATTTTACATTTAAGCACCAAAAGGGAACTCATGACAGGGCTGTTTCAGCCCTGAGGCTTTCTCGAAATGATGAGCATTTTTTTTTTCCCCCGGGAGACTCCAACATTATATTTAGCTTCTCGTGTACAATACATAACAGGTTGGATAAGGTTACAACCCCCACCTGCAGGAAGGTCACCAGGGCCTGGGGTCTGACACCATTCACTTGCAGGTCACCCAACCTAAGCCCACTATTTGATTTACTCATATATTTACTTTAATCCTTCAAGGTTGTATAGCAATCCAGGCATGTTTATTTGTCACTAATATACTCGAAGTCTTTCTTACTAATTAGTTTGCTGTTACATACACAAAAAGAACTACAAAGACCCAGACCCCGCCCCCTGGGAGCTTATAAACTAAGCCACAATGCTGATTCATAATCCCTACATTAATGGGTACACAGACCACAGAATAAAAAACACAATGAATCAATCATACATGGCTACCCTAAAATAGATCTCTCTCTCTCTCTGAGACAAGGGTAGACATATCTTTGAGCTGGGGAGTGGGCAAAGTAGCATGGATGCTTAGACCAGCTAAGGTAGGAGGAAAGCAGTTATGTGATCAGATTTGGGCTTTCTGGTACTATTTATAAATGTCATTGAGCCACTTTCTGGGTCCTGATGTCCTGAGACATAACTACAGATTACAACAGCTCCAGGGGATGTATTACATCAGCAATTAAAAAGCAAGTACTTTATTGTATCATGCTGACTTTCTACACTGCCCAGGGGTTCTGCCAAAAATATCTCAGGCTAGCCAAAGTAACTAAGATACCAGCCTTCACATACTCATCAGCATCAAAATAAAAACTTACAGGCTATACAATACACAGTGAATCAGATACTCCAAAAGCCTGACTTTTTCCTTAGTTACAAGCTTAGGCATTTAAAAACCAAACCATTAACTCTTCAGTTCTCCAGTGTATCATATAGCAAACCCTGGTATGGTTGCTAAAGGAGAAAAATCTGCAATAGTTATGTTCTTGGACATTTGAAAACTCTATTACGTTATTCATGTGTCTGCTCTGCTCGGACCAGATCCTGAATACAGCAAATGGGGAAACCACTGCTTGAATTTGTGATCATTTGTACATTCATACATTGTTTTATAATTCTTCTTCAGAAAATCATTTATAAGCCACCACATAGAAATAAAATAAAGCAAAAACTACCTTAAGTAAACTTATACCTCTGTCCATGCTGTGTCCTTCAGACTAAGGACTAAGTGCTATGGCGTACTAGAAAGGATACTAGACATGCTATCAGGGAGCCAGTTCAAGTCCCATCTTTTCACTTATTAGCAGTATGACCTTGGGTAAGTCATCCAATGAATATTGTAAAGCATTTAGCACAATACCTGGCACATAGTAGGTGCCATATAAATAAATGCTTATTCTCTTCCCCTCCCCCTTATTCAGCCATTAGGGGCCTTGTTCTTCTTAGTTTTAAAAGGCTAAGAGGATAAGATAATTCAGCTCCAAGGCTTTTTTGTCAGGAAAGCCCTTAGTAACTTGCTAAGTGCCTGCTAAAAAAATGTGACTTATTAACGGCAAGTTTTTTTTTAAATGAACCACTTGGTTAATTTCACTATATATTCTGCTCTATGAAGCAGTCACTTATGTTGCAAATTCTAGTAAAAATAACCTCCTCTTAAAAGGCTGGGAATATCGGAAAAATTCCATAGCATTAATGGTAAGTGAGGAGAGTGAAAAGACAGGCTCAGAGCAAGAAATAAATTCTAACACGTTGATTTTAGACTTGGTGGGCCGCTGAGAACAGTAGGGGATCTCAGGGTCCTCTTTGGAGCTCACCAAACCTTCTCCAGACGGGCCAAAGCATTTCCATTTGCCATGCATGCCCCTTGCCCTCTGCCACGGTGGTGGTGGGGTTAGGATCATGGGTTTCTTCGGGCTCCGGAATCACACAGTTGGCAGGCTCTGTGGCTGTGCAGTACTGGCTTCTTCACCTCTTCCTTGGTTGTCCTGGAAAGCTAGGCGTTTGCCAGCAACGTTCTGGAGGTATAGGTGGGAGATCCTGCTACCTCTTTGCATGGATAGGGGGAGGGCCAAGGCGCTTCAGCCAGGGCATCTCTCAATTGCTTTGCTTCTCTATTGGGGTTAGTCGGATAGCAATGAAAATGCTGACTCCCTTCCCTTCTTTTGGGAAGAAGAAACAAAGGCCTGCATCCATTTCTTTCTCCCACTGGGAGACGACTGGAGAGGGTGGACCCCGGGTGGGTGGGTGGAGTTGCTGCCAAAACAAACGAGGCAGACAATTTGTACTCCTAATCCTCATTGTTATTCGCTAGAGATTTGTTTGCCCTTTGCTCCGGGGAAATCCCACTCGTGAGCAAAGAGAACTGGCTTTCAGTCTTGGTCCTGGGCACAGGAGCAGAGGTCCTTGGCCACTCTGGAGGAGCCGTGTCTCGACGAGTGTGGTCACAGGGCTGCTCGGGCTCCGTTCCATCTCCCACGGTTACAGCTGGGGAGCAGAGACGGTTCTTTCACCGGGTCGCGCTCTGTTTTCCTTCTGGGAACTGCCCTTTGCCCTCTAAAGGTTAAAAGATACATCGAGGTTACTGTTTCGCGTGTTGCAGAACGACTTAAGTCAGACCGGCTCACTCTGCAAATTTACGCGTGGCATTAGTCACCTTCCCCACCGCAGAACCCCACCCCCACTCTCCTTTTTCTCTTCCAACCCAAAAAAGATCAGCGCCAGAAAACTGCCCTGGGGTTTCCAAAATGCCGATTGGCATCAGGAGAAACTACAACTCGTTGAATATACATCAGGTGAAAAGAAGTCTGGTTGGGCGTTACTTGCCCGTCGGATCACAGAAATAAGGAAACCTGGGTAGCCCGTCCCATCCCTGGAATATGAGAACACTACTGTTACATTCTCCTTTCCCAGATCCAGACTCTAGAGGGTTAAACCAGGAGACTACAATTCTCCCACCCCCCCTTCAGTTCCCCCACTTCCCGCCTCCCCCCACCTCCCTTACCTTTAAAAAGTTACAAAATGTCTGCAGTCAGTCTAAATCTCTTAAAGGGGCGGCGCTGGTGAACGAGGACTCTTGGCACCAGTCGCCGAAAAGGCTGGCCAGGGGCGTGAGTTCGCTCCACCAGCACCAAAACACTGAAAAAAAAAAAAGGAAGAGAAAAAAAAAGGGGGGGGGGGAAGGCAGACAGACACACACTTTAGATAAGGACAATTAGTCACCAGCAAGACCCTGTAGAAAGAAGGGGCTCAAATCAGAGGGATTTAATTAGGGAGTTCCGTGCCTTCTCTCCACGCCATGCCCTATACCAGCTCGTGCCCCCCTGCGCTCCTAAGCCCGATGGCACTGTGGCTGGCTCTGATGCTACATCTCTCTCTTTCCTCCCAAGCTGGAGACAGGAGAACTTTTCCTGTAGGCAAGTCTCAAGGTGTGAAGGAAAAGACCCTGATTCTTCTCGATGTGAGCACCAAGAGCCCTGTCAGGACAGTCAATGAAAACTTCCTCTCTCTACAGCTGGACCCTTCCATCATTCATGATGGCTGGCTCGATTTCTTAAGGTAAGGCAGGGGCTTCGATATATCATACTTTTTTTTTTTTCAAAACAACCCCCACCCCCTCCCATCCCCCATTCCAAGAGCGGAAAGGAAAAAAAAAAGCAGATCTCTCTCAAAGCAAAGATAGAAGGAGGCTTTTCTTCTGGATATCCTGCTCTGGGGCTGTAACTTGTGATTGAGAAAAGCAATGTTTTCTATTAAGATGCACATGTTTGCAATGCAGAAAAGCATTTCAGAAACTTATCAGTTATGACTGAAAAAATGTTGTGCTTACATATATCCACAACAATTAGCCCTCCCCGTCTCCTTTTGAAAAGAAACAAGACCAAGGGGCTAGTCGCAAACTGAAGAAACGTCTCTGGCAACAAAGACCTGAGAAAGAAGGGGTGTGAATGTCTGTGTGTGGACCCGCGCGCGCCTGTGTGTGCACTGTGCAGGGATCACACGAAAGTGGAATTTTCCACGAAAGGATCATTTCTCTAATTTTCTCCCACTCCCAGCTGGAGAGCAGAGACTGATCGGCGTACAAAAACGGATTTATTATTATTTTTAAACTAAGTAACTTCCGTTGTCTCCTCCAGCCTTTAGGGCTGGCAAACAGCTTTTTATATATGGAATGCCCCCCCCCCCCAGTCCCTCCTCTTCAAGTCTCCTGCGGTAACTGTGCATAGTTTAGCTTTTCTTGAAAGAAAAAAAAATCCTCTCCCTCATTTTACAGTATATAAAGGAAGCTTAAAGTAGCCCCAAAATACTTCGGGGATGTTTCTAAGTTTTAGTGGGTCGCAGTCGGATTAGCAAAAAAGGAAGTATGGACCAAAGTTTGCCCAATTGCTCTCCGGACTATGCCAACTAATTCGCTTGGCATTTTCTCAGTTTCTTTTTCTTTCTTTTTTAAAAACTCCCTGGCTCTATTGTAACCGCGATCCATCCGCATTAGGAGCGAAGAGATGTTGTGTAAAATAAAGCCTCTACAAAGTTGAAAGTAAATGTTGGTTTAAAAAAATTCTTTGCAACACTGAGCCTCAGCTGTGGATAAGTCTCCTTAAAGCCCCTAGTCTCCAGCAGAGAGATACAGAGGATTCGCCCAGTTCCTCTTTTCCTTTCCCGAGGCTACTATCTGATGTTCTTCTTTCGTGAGTAATTTCACCCATTGGGAAATGTACCTTTTGCTCCCGGCCCCAAGGACCGGCCTTCCTACCTCTGAGGGAGAAACCGCCAGATCTCCCGGGAGCTGCAGGGGATTGAGACACGTGGAGTGCTGCTTCCACGTGGAATGAAACATCCCGGGCGGGAGGACCTTCCCAGACAACAGCGGAGCCGTCTCGATCCTTGTCAATGTCTCTGCTGCCCGGGTGAAGGAAAACAGTGCAGGGCGGCTCGTTCTTTCTTTTAGAAAGCGTGCTCATGTGGCCAAGGAGAGTATTCATGTGGATGCGTGTCTCTTTACGCAGTGCGAATGTGTGTATGGCAATAGGCGCGCGTTTCTTGAAATAAACATGACATGTTTGTGATGGACAGCATGCACTAGCTGGTCTATATATAGTTTCAGAAAAAAAAAATCAAACCCAAACCAACTCCACAGCCATGCTATGCTTTCCACGCCGGCTGCAGAAATGACTTTTATAACGGCCGCTTTTATGGAAAGATGCCCGAGGTTTATTTGTGAGTTTGCAATGGCTGTGTGTGCATTAGAGAAGGATGCCACATAATGGCATGGTGTTCTTTTCATAGCTTGCTCAGGTGCAGAAATATAACTATGTAATTTGGACGTCCGCCTATGCACTCCCTAACGCCACGTTTTAGGGGCTCCTTTTGCCCAGTGACCGTTCTTACAGAGGGTCACCTCGGCCGATCACCTTTATGCCCAGAAATCCCTTCTATTTACTTAACCGTGACTTCCAGAGGGGACGTTGGTTTATTCTGCCACACTTTCTGATTTGGTCTCATCCCCTTTACATATCTCCCTAGAGTCTACAGGAAGAAAGAGACTCCCCAGTTCTAAGTCAGCAAAGTGTTAAAAAAAAATTTTTTTTAACCAACAAATCCAGAACTGAAAACCATCTTTTCCCCTTATTTTCCATTGCTTCTTCCTTCCTCAAATTATCCCCTATGGCAATATTAATTGGCTGTAATGGAATACAAGAGTTATTCAATTAATTGTTTTGGTTGCTTACTTTCTGGAGCCCCCATGCTTACTTACGTGCACCCAAAGTTCCATTCGCCTTTAAATGCCGCAGTTGCAACACTGGCTGCTTACATTTCTCCAAACAGAAGACTTCCAAATTCCTAAGTTTAACTTACGGCTCTCATACCTGCCCCAGAAGTTTGCAAAAAGCTCCCAAATGCGGAGGATGAGGCAGGAAAATAAAGCAGAGACCAAGCCCAGGGTTGCCTTCGCGTAGAGTAAGCTAGGACTCAGCAGCCGCAGAAACTGCACGTTCCCAGGGCAAAAGCATTGCACGCTTTTTTTTTTTTTCCTCCAGAAGGCAAGAAGTTCTGGGATCTACCCCAGCAATCTCTCTGCCCCGAGGACTATGGGGTGGATGGGGTTAAAAAGGCACTGGAGAAAGAAATTCAACTTCAAAAAAAACCTGAATTGTGGGCTTGGGAAAGTCTCCAAACAGCGGGGCTGGGCTGAGAGGCAGCTAGCAGGTTTACCTGTTGATAAAACCTCGCTGGGCGGCAGCGGATCGGGAAGCAGAGGCAGAGCCGGGTTTCTCCGGCCCGCAGCCGGGCGTCCGGAATCCTCCATAGGAAAGCGGGCTTAGGTGCAGCAGAGCGATGTCTCCCGGTGCTGGGCGCTACTACCGTCGCAGCAGCCGAAGTTCCTTTTTTAAACAAAAAGTAAAAGAAGGACCCTGTAACCCACCAGTAACTTTAGATTCCCGTTTTAAAAGGAGCCTCCCCTATACCTGGGAATTGAGGTCACAGCCACGGGGGAACTGGCAACCCTAGGAGCCCAGCAGCGTTAGCGCAGATAATGTTGGACGGCCCCGCTCCGTCTGGCCGAAGTCCCGACAAAGTTACGCGGGACTGACTTGCAGGAAGGAGGAAGCGAAGCAGCTGGAGCCCAGCGCCGCGTGGGGAGCAGGAGCGCACAGAATTCCCACCCTGCATAGTCCCCGGACTCCGCTCCGGGTGTCTCGGGAAAGTACCTAGGGCTGAAGGGCGCAGTGCACTCCGCCGCAGGCGATCCAGGCTTCGTTTTTACGCATTCATTTCCCCCATTCCTCTTTTCTCTCTCTTTTTTTCGCAGTTCTAAGCGGTTGGTGACCCTAGCACGGGGACTGTCGCCTGCCTTTCTGCGTTTCGGTGGCAAGAGGACAGATTTCCTCCAGTTCCAAAACCTAAGGAACCCAGCGAAAAGTCGGGGGGGCCCTGGCCCAGATTACTATCTCAAGAACTACGAGGATGGTGAGAAACTTGATTCACCTTGATCCTGGGTTCGAGGGAGCGGGCGCTGGTGCAGCGGGAAAGAAGGGGATGACCTTTTCAAAATCCCTAAAACGCCCTTGGCCCCTGGCAAGAAAGACCCCTGATTCTGGATACGTTTGCGTGATTTTTTATGGGGCAGCAAATAGCTTTTCTGATATCTCTCTTTCCAAGCTGAGCAGTGGTCCTTCTCTACTTTGGAGAAAACTTGGAGCAAGGGAATGCTATCAGGCCCCTCATGCCTTGGGGTGGCTTCTGGAGATACTTTCAAGTGCATTGGATAATGCCGCCAGAATGTCATCCCATGTTGGCTGCAGAAAAAACTGTACAGGGAAAAAATACGGATCTTTCAGGACCAAAGATCTGCTTCAGGTGTCAGACCTGGGGCCTTAGAAGAAAGGAATTTAGTTTTTCTTTTGATATCTTCTTTGTACCCTTTAGGCTTATCTGTGATGCCTTGCACTATCCCTTCTCTGGCAGCCAGTCTGTTCGGGTCTGGAGATTTATCTTAAAATGCTTCTGGGTTTAAAAAGCGTCCTCTCTGCTAGTGAAAGAACTAAAACAGCATTATTTAATGTAGAATAGGCTTCTATTAGTCCTAATTCACAACTTTTCGTGTTTACTAGATGGGCAGGCCGACCCCTTAATGTTGCTCTTCCAGTTAGTGCCTTGGTTTCAAGTTGATTTGTCTTCAGTTTAGATTTGTATGATGTCCTCTTGTAGGTTGACCCTTCTGTTTACCTTTTTGGTAAAAGGTAAGAGGGTAAAGTGCATTTTTTGTCTTCAAGGGACTTGGGTGCTAGAGCTCCCCAGCCTGTTTTTCTTACATGTAATTTCCAGGGTTTTTCAGTTTGGAAAATTCTGGGAAAGATGTGTGTGGGCTTCTTTTCTTATCTTTTCCCTTCTTTCCTTCTCTTTTTCCTTCTGGTTTTCTAGTGTGTGTACTGAATAAAAGATTTCAGGAAAGATGTTTCACTTTTTGATTACACCTCAGGGATATCTAAATATCTATGGGAGGTAGAGAGAAGCCTTGTTGGTACAGGTTTAGCCTAACAAGTCTAAATAGCATTTATAAAGGAACCTTTTCAGGAGTTGTCAAGACTAGAAGCATGTCCTTGGGATCCCAGGATCATAGATACAGAGCAGGAAGGGACCGTAGAATGCTTCTGGGCCAACCTCATCTTTACCCAGATGAAGAAGGGGCAGAAGCCCTTAGAGAATGGACTTATCCAAGGTCACACAGGTAGTAAATAGTATAACTACGGTTCATATTTGTAAAATACAGATTTTTATTGATGTACTCTGTTTTTAAATCACCTAAATTTTCCTCTCCCTCTTCCATAAAACCATCTCATTAAAAAAAGGAAGAAAACAAGTCCAGCAGAACTGATCAATAGATCCCAAAAGGCTGATGGTTATTTCTATTCCATGTTCCACACCTGGAGACTCCCATGTCTGCAGAAGAGCTGAGTGAGGGTGGGGAGGTACCTTTTCAAATCTCTTCCTTGGGATTAAGCTTGGTCATTACAATCTCAAAACATTCAATATTAGTTGTTTTACTGCTCTTCTTAACATTTACGTTGTTGCTGCAGTTGTTTCTATTGATTTCGTGGTTCTGCTTCTTCATTTTGCATCACTTTGTATAAGTCATTCCATGCTTCTCTGTGCTCTTCCTGGGACATGCTTCTTACAGCATTGTACTCTTCCTTTACATTTGGATGCCCTGCAGTGGTTAGCCACTCCCCAATCGATGGGTATTGACTTTGCTTCTAAGAACTGGGATACAGAAACAGGTCCTCTGCCTCCAAACCGTTTTGTTTTTCTTCTACAGTTTGCTTTTTCTCTCCAATATGGATTCTCTGATGTTGAACGAGGCTTTCAAACTGGCTCAAGGCCTTCTCATATGCGTTACATTTATTTTTTAGAGTTAATTGTGTAGGGAAGTGCATTTATTTGTCTGGGTCTTTTAAGAAGGTGAATGTTACAGTTGTGGGAGAAAAGAAGGGATTTTGCGGAAAGGTTTCTCTGTCACACACTGCTCAAGGAAAAAAAATAAATTACAATATAATACCTGTGGAGAGGTTTGACAGAGAGGTCTCCGGCCTAAAGCCTATTGGTTCATGCTGTTTTGTCAGAATTGTGATGGGAAACTAGACATGGTATGAATATTAGTGATTTAGCTGATTAAACAGCTCTTTCATGTTCATTTTTTGTTAAACATGCTTTCCTCATTGTTTATGGTAAAACTTGTAAGAGCCCCAGGAATCCCGGGGCGGGGTATGAGATGGGGGGAGAATGAAAAAAAAGACAAGTATAAGTTGAGGAATTGGCTTTCTTCTGTCAAACTTCTACCCAGGATAGAATTACTGATTCATTGAGAACAATGAGATCTGTTTAAAATGAAGGATGCAATTTGCCTGCTTTGTAAAAGGAGAAAGTGGGCACCCTGGGGAGAGAGGAAATTGGCAGAAGGCCGTGGCCCATAAAACTTCATAGAATCAAAAAAATTCAGAGATGGAAAAGATCTGAGAGGTCATCTTCAGTCCACCTACCTCTTCAGGGGCTAGTGTCAGCGTAGCATTCCATCTGGGATCCTCTCTACTGCTTTGTCCAGTCTGGTATTAAATGTCTCGAGAAGTGGGATTTTTTTTTACCATTCCTCTTGGGCAAGACAGTCCCAATGGTTATTGCCAGCAAATTTTTCTTGAGATTCAGCTCTCTTTTTTTCGAGCTGCCCACCAGCTACCTAGTCTTCTTTGCCTTTTCTGAGTTCCTACCCTATCATCTGCTGTATGTGTCTCAGCTTTTAAAAATAATACTCTCCCATAGCTGTTTTTATTCGAGCTACCTGGATCCAATTCTTTGAAAACTTTCTTTAAAGTCAGCCCTTCCAGACACTAATCGAGTTTATTGTTCGTAGCCAAACCCTGTCTGATTTATGTCTCTCTGGTAATAAGATGCTCTGAACTGTATCAGTATTTGAGGTCCCAGCTGAGTTAAAGAGACTGCCCTACTTCTGCCCTTTGATGCGTAAATATCTCTAAATCATATCTCTTGTTTTTGTTGCTTTGTGTTACATTGCCAATTTCAAACTAATGAGCTTTCAGCAAAGATCTTTTACAAATTGGGTAAGTCTCCAGGGGGGCTTCATACTAGCAATACTATTCTTATTATCAGATAAGTGGACCTACTGTGTGAATGGTACAGATTATATTTCCATTTTTTTAGATGAGAAAATTAAGTTACAGAGAGGTTAATTTTAAGCCTACTAATCCATACTGTGCTTGGTATAACAACTATGTTGACTTAAAGCAAAAACAGACTAGCAGGATAAATTGAAGTCAGAAGGTGCATCTATAACTTAACACTTTTGTTAAGGCCAGATGATACCTAATATTTATACGTATACATGTAAAGCTTTTGCCTTTTGCTATTTTTCAGTAAAATGCCATTTTTCCTTTTCTCCCCCCATCCAGCTAAGCTGTGTGTGTGTGTGGGGGTGGTGCTGATATTTTGTAAGAAGGAATTTTATTAAAAAAGAGAGAGAGAGAAGTTTGGAGCATTGATGGAGAAGATCGTAAGACTTTAGAGAGGGCAATATCCAAGAAAGGATGAGAGAACGGGACTGGTTTCTTTAGTTGTAATGCAGATGAGGCCCCTTATGTGGGCCATTAAATCCCTCCATGATGGATTTTACTGGTGACTACATTTATATTTCTGTCCCTGTTTAGTTCCTTAGCATTATTTGTTTTCCATGACATACATCATTAATAAAGGCAAGTTATATGCCTGTAGCTCCAGTTTTCATAAAATAATTTATGAGGGCATTAAGACACTTGCCTCAATACAACTCTGTGCAATTCTGTTTATGAAAATATTCCTTTTGGAAAGTTTCCTAATTATGCTTTCAGTGATAGCATGTCTTGTCGGTCAGTCAATAAGCATTTATTAAGTGCCTACTATGTGCCAGGCTGTGCTAAGTGCTGGGGATACCAAAGAAAGACAAAAGACTGCCCAAGCTCTCAAGGATCTGCCAGCCTGATGGAAGAAACAACATGTAAGCAATTGTATACAGACAAGCTGGAGACAGGATAAATGAGAGAGAATCAGGAGAGGGAAAGTACTAGCATTAAGGGGGATAAGGAAAGGCTTCTTGTAGAAGATGGGGAATCCTCTGATCATAGAATTTTAAAATGGACTGGACTTTGGAAATAGGTAAGGTAGCCAAGTCTCTTCATTTTACAAATGAGGGAATGGTTTTGAAAGGGATGCAAATATTGTAAAGATGAATGTAACATAATTTATAATTTGGAACTCTTCTTTTACCCTCAAATAACCTCTTTTGATCAACTTACCTTTCTTGTAAATTGAATGCTTTGTTTGACTTATATCCAATAACAAAAACTTGGGTTGATTTTTTAAAGTTTCACCCACTCTTTCTAATCTGTATCTTATCTCCACTTTCAGTTTTTTTTTCCAATTTTCTTCTTCATAATAAAATCTTCAGCGCACACGTCTTGAATTCCCCCTGCCCCTGCCTTGAAATTCATCTTCCTAAAATGTTCCTTTCCTCATGTTATTCCTCTGCTTGAATGCCTTCAGTGGCTTCTCTCTACTTATAGAATAAAATTCAATTCAGCAAACATTTACTAAGCTCCTACTATATGTAAGGCACCATCCTAGGGGTACAAGAACAAAATACAGTTCTTGCCACCAAGGAGCTTACATTGTACTGGAAGTTCAAAGTCCTCAGTTTGTCCTTTAAGGTCTTCCACATTCTGCCCAGGGTCTACTTTTCCAACCTTTATTCCCCCACTACTTCTCATCACAGCTCCTCCGTTCCAGCCAGACTGCTCAACTTACTGTCCCCTGCTAATGCCTTACTTATGCTCGCTTAGGATCAGAGAATCATTGACGTAGAGCTTAGAGTGGGTCATTTTTACACTAGTCACTTAGTATCCAACTGCCTCATTTTACAGGGGAAACTAAATCCCAGAGAGGTTAGTTAAGTGACTTGCCCAAGGGCACATACAGCTAGTAAGTGGCATAATCCAAATTCAGACTCCGGTTCTTTGGTTCCAAATCCAGCACTCTTCCTATCTACCATTCTGGTTCCGTAAGGCTCCTCAGCCACAGGATCTTATGTTTGGAACACTGGGACATTCTGAGCAGTCTCGGTTCCCATTTTCGATACTCCGCCACTGTTACTGCGAAGGCAGAAGGGAACAATTTTTGTATTTTGTCTTTGTCTCATGGGTTGCCATAGCCAAAGAATCCATCACTCACTGGCCAGTCTGCTGGTGATGAGCCTCTTCCCACACCTAGAAAACAGACATGGTTTCTTGCCTTGAAGCCTTTTCAGCAGGGTAGAACTTGGCAGAATTTGCAGCCCATCATTGCAGGGTTTTAGAACCCAGAGTCACTTCTACTAGCATAGGCCATTTGGAAAGGTCTTCTACATAATTCCTTGACAGACTTTTTGTATGTTTGATTTTCATTCTTTTGAACATGTCACCAAACATCCTTAAAAGTCTTAAGGTGACATGGGCCCCTTCTATGCATGAGAACCAATATTTAGCTTCTATTGACCTAGTATGGATTTTGTGATTTTTCAGTCATTTTCCCTACTTGAACCCTATGGAGTTTGGCTATTTTTTTTGAATCTTGTAACTTTGTGATGTTTCCCTAAGTTTCAGAGGCTTTTCCCCCTCTTTCTTTTGTTTTTTTTTTTTTTCAATTAGAAAGCATTTTTTTCTTCCCCTCTTATTCCTGGTCATTGAGGGGAAAAACCCAGACAAACCCTTTTAACAAATGCATAGTAAAGCAAAACAGTTCCTTTCCTCTCTTTTGGTCAAGTACCCCCGCTTTCACAAAGAGCTAGAATCCCACTGTACAGGCAGCCTTTCTTGGCGAAGTACAAGTGAGGTGGTTATTTTTCTCCTCCAAATTCCATGAGTGCCAAACATTACATAACATGAATGTGTTTCGAATACCCAAGTAAATATTTATCTGTTTGTAACCTGAACTCTTGTATCTTTCAGTAAAAACTTTATTTCACATAAACATTGCTTGAAATTAAATGTAATACAACAAGTAATTTGTGAGTACCCAACTTGTATCCTGTTCTGCTCAGGATCCTGGGGAGATACAAGAGAGTAACAATTGCTTACACTTGCAGGCTCACAAAGCATTCACATATCTTGTTTCTTTGGAGCATCACAATAAACTTCTGAAGTTAATGATATACTATCTCCATTTTGCAAGTGAGGAAACTGAGGTTGCATTTCTTTTTTTTTATTAATTTTATTTTCAGATCTACATTCTCCTCTTCTGACCCTTCCCACACCCCAATCGAGAGAGCAAGAAGAATGAAACCTATGTTACTATATACAAACATGTTGTTCAGTTGTGTCCTACTCTTTGGGACCCCATGGATCTTACTTTCTGTGGGGTTTTCTTGGCAAGGATACTGGAGTGGTTTGCTCTTATCCTGCTCCAGTGGATTAAGGCAAACAGAGGGAAAGTGACTTGCCCAGAGTCTGAGGTCAGATTTGAACTCAGGTTTTCCTGACTCCAGGCCCAGCACTCTATCCACTGAGCCATCTGTCCACTTCCTATACAAACATGTACAGTCAAACAAAACAAATTCTCATATTCGTGAGGTTCCATTTCAGTTACAGTGCCTGACATACAGCAAGTGCTTAATAAATGCTTGCAGATGTTTTCTTTGGGAAAAAATAAATATATGTTTCTCTAGTTAACTGGCACTTACTGACTCATTGACTGAAAGAGTGGTTTGGTGAATTGCCATATATTCACACAACCAGTAAGTGTTAGTGGTAGGATTTGAACCCAGGTCTTAACGACTCCCCAATCCAGCACTCTACTTTTCCCTATTGCTCTGCAAGAAATCACCTCTTCAGACCCCTCAAAGAGCTTGCAATCATGTTGGAAAAACAAGACTGACACACATGAAACTATTAGAAAACAGTACTAAGACTATGTAATAAAGTGCTAAAATGACTATAAATCAAATACCTAAGATATGTAGAACAGATGTTAACTTGAGGGAAGGAGGGGCTCGGCACTGGCCAGAGCTATCATGGGAGGCTCCATGAAGGAAGGAAGGAAGGAAAGAAGAAAAGGAAGAAAGGAAGGAAGGAAGAAAGGAAAGAAGGAAGGAAGGAAGAAAGGAAGGAAGGAAAGAAAAAGGAAGGAAGGAGAAACTGAGGTGTACATGGAGGAGAGTAGGATTGGGACAGGTAAGGGGTTAAATTGGGAGTGTTCCAGAGTCGGAGGAAAAATATCAGCCAATACCAAATGGGTATGTATTAGGGATGGTAAGGGATGGACCAGACAACTGGAGGCTTAGTATTAGGAAGTAACACTGGATCTGTAGTGGTACCAGGCTGTGGTGGATATTGAGGCCCAGACGATATAATAATCATTACTAGCATTTCTATAGCTGCTTTACGTAGGTTATCTCATTTGAGCCTCACAGCCACCCTGGGAGGTAGATACTACTATCCTCATTTTAGAGAAGGGGAAACAGGCTGAGAGAGTTTCAGTGACTAGCTCTGGTTCACACAGCTACTAAGTGCCTAAGATAAGATTTGAACTTAGGTCTTCCTGATTTAAAGTCCTAGTTAGTACTCTGTGCATTGATAGAACATAGATAGGCCCTTAGGACATCAGTGTGGTCAAGTGGAGCCATATTTGGGCCTAGGCCCATGATCATACGATAGAGTCATTACACCAGTTCATACCTAGCCCTTCTTAGGTTCATCATTCCAAAGCTTAATAAATGCACTGAAAATGAGCCTGCAAGTCTATATTCTCCCTAGTTGATCCTTTCTTCTAAAATGATGTGGGAAGAGAACACTCAGTAATTACTAGGTTAGGGACTGGTAGCCTGGTAGACCAGGTGGCTGACTTAGTCACTAAATCAAGGACGACAGTATCCAGCATGGTGTGGGAAGAACCCTGGCTCCGCAATCCAAAGACCTGTCTCTGAATCCTATTGCTTAGTGCCTGAGTGATTTTTATTTTGTAAAGGCTGAGCCTCCCAGGCTTCAAGAGCACGGGCTACTCATGGGCTCTAATCCTCCTACTGATCTGACCTAGGACATTTGACTTGCTCATTTTTTGACCTGGGCCAATTTGCCCCTTCTTAGGCAACCTGGTGGCCCTTGTGCTTACCATATTGATGGCAGACTTAGTGTAGACCTGTGATTGTTTTAGCCTACTGTCGCTCAGAACTCAAAAACTCCAGAGATCTGCCAGCCTTAACCTTCCCTGTACTGGGGATTATAGGAGTGTAGCAACACTCCTAGCTCTGGCTCTGTGTGGTGTTTGGACAGATCACCTCACCTCTGGAGACTCAGTGCCTTCATCTTTAAAATGAATGTCACAGATTAGGTCAGGGATTCTTAACTTGGGATCTGTGAACTTTTGCTTTAAATATGTTGATAAATGCATTTTTATATAACTGGTTTTTTATATGTTTAAATATAATTATAACTAACTTCCATATAATTTTATATATATTTATATATAATGATAAAATCTGAAATGTAATTGTATGTGTATTATTGATAATTGATTTTACATAATTGTTTTTATTTTTATATATAATTTAATTTGTACATAAATTTATATATAATTATAGAATTTTATATATAATTGTATATATTATATAATTATCTTTATGTATTGTTGATTAATGCATTTTTATGTAATTAATTATCTTTGTTATCCTCTATATTTTATTTTATGCATTTAAAAACATTCTTAGAATGGGGTTCACTGGCTTCCCTGGACTGACTGCCAGAGGGGACCATGGCACACAAAAAAGGTTAAGAGCTTCCAGATTAGACATGCTTTAAGGATCCTTTGGCTTTCAGTCCCGTTGTTGATATAGTTCCCTAAATTCCTTATCAAAGCCTGTTGGAGATCAGGGGAGAGGACTTGGGAAGGATGTGATTTTGGCAGACCAATAAATAAAATGGTGGTATCCTGGAGAGTGGCACAGGGTAGGGTTTGTAGAGGAGGCTTGGCGATCTACTTTGGGTGCCAGTAATTAAATAGCTAAGTAATTCAGTGGGTGAGAGATCTAGGGTGAGGAAGACCTGAGTTCAGTTCCCACCTCAGATTCTTACTAGCTGTGTGACTCTGGGCAAGTCGCTCAGCCTCAGTTTCCTCATCTGTAAAACAGAGATAGTAATAGCACCTACCTCCCATCATCGTTGTGGGGATCAAATGAGATGATATAGGTAAAGTGCTTTGCAAACCTTAAAGCACCGCATATGTGCTAGCTACCATTAATATTATTGTGTCATCACAAGGACTATTTATTTTTAATTTCAATTTTTTAAATTCATGGTGACTCATTAAGTAAGATAGCCCTATAAGTAATGGGAACAGCCTGGTCTTAGTCTTAGGCCTACACAATCAGAAAGACTTAACCTTTCATTTGTGTCCAGTTAAGCAAATATCCGTAGCCCTGATTTAGGTCAGTGAGTATGACATTTTTGTCTTTGAGGTCCCATCCCGTAGCAGAGTGTGAAGCACTTAGTAGGAACTTAGTAATTGTTTGCTGATTGACTATCATACCAAATTTTAGTTTGTTAATACAAAAACTTACAGAAGATAACCTGCATTTTGTTTCAAAGGAACCTCCCAACTCTAAATCTGTGACCCCGCAAGTTGAACGTGAGGTCCAGGGAACATTTCTGTGCACATTTGAACACTTCACATATAGTTTTTGAATATTACATGAGGGAGAGGGTAAGGATGTATCATAAATTAATGGAGGCTAGGGTTAATTTCCTAGAATGGTTTAAGCCAAGGAAATACATTTTCCTTTATTTTCTCTGCCGTGAGGCCTTGGAATTGAATTAGCAAGACAATTTAGGATAATATGATTATGGGATTTAGAGCTGAGAGAGACTTTAGAGAACGCCTAGGCCTGGGGTTCCTTACCACTTTTGCCATGGACCCCTCTGGCAGTCTGGTGAAGCCTATGAACCCCTTCTCAGGAAATTATTTGTAAATGCATAAAATAAAATATACAGGATTACAAAGGAAACCAATTATATTGAAATATTGCTATCAAGATATAAAAAAGCCAAATCTGTGACTTGCTAATATATCTATAATAATATAATATAGCTAATATATCTATAAAAAGTTTAATGACTATAGCGTATATATACTATATATAGTAACTATATTAATTTTTATTATATACATAATAACTGTAGTAATTTTGAATTACTGTGGTGGGCACGAAGGATGCTTTGAGGTATCTGTAACAACTGTAATGTGAGGTAGCTGCCTGGACAATGGACCTGCTGTCAGGAAGACCAGAGTTTAAATTCTGCCTCAGACACTTACTAGCTGTGTGAAGCTCTCTCAGCCTCGGTTTCCTCATATGTGAAGTGGAGATAGTAATTATAACACCTACCTTCCTAGAGTTGTGGTGAGGATCTAAATGAGATAATATTTGCAGGCCTTAAAGTGCTATATAAATTTTAGTTCACTTTTTTTTTTTTACAAATTAATTAATTTATTTTTAGTTTTCAACATTCACTTCCATAAGTTTTAAATTTTCTCCGCCTCCCTCTCCTCCCCCCTCCCCAAGATGGCCTGCAATCTGATATAGGCTCTACATATACATTCTTCTTAAACAGATTTTCACATTAGTCATGTTGTATAGAAGAATTAGAACAAATGGGAGGAACCATGAGAAAGAAAAAACAAAACAAAATTAAAAAAAGAGCAAATAGTCTGCTTCGATCTGCATTCAGCCTCCATATTTCTTTCTCTGCATGCGGATGGCAATTTCTATCATGAGTCTTTTGGTGTTGTTTTAGGTCCTTGCATTGCTGAGAAGAGCTAAGTCTATCAGTCGGTCATCAAACAATGTAGCCGTTACTCTGTGTAATGTTCTGGTTCTGCTTGCATCAGTTCATGTAAGGTTTTTCTGAAGGTTTTTCCCAGGTTTTTCTGAAGTCCACCTGCCCATCATTTCTTACAGCACAATAGTATTCCATTACATTCATATACCACGTGTTCAGCCTAATTTTAGCTATTATTAAAATGTTATGCAAATATTAGCTATCACTACCATTATATGAAAATATTTGTGATTTCTGCTGGTGACAGAGTCACCACTAATAATACTATGGTTTGCTATCTACATTCATAATCGAAGGAAATGCTAAATTTCAGTAGAGATTAGTAAAAAAAAATTTTTTTTTCTCATCCAAGGTATTTTTTTTTATCCAACTTCATGGACCTTTTGAAATCTATCCATGGACTATGCTCCCCTTCCCACCCACTCCCCCACCCCCAGGTAAAGAACTGATTTAGAGTAATTCCCTTACTTTACAGATGAAGAAACTCGGTCCCAGAGGAGAGGAAGTGACTTGGCCAAGGTGACAGAGTAAGTCCTAAGTAGCAAAGCTAGGAATTGAAAATTAATTTTTAAAAAATACAGTGTGTCCCAAAAGTCTTAGCTTAAAGCAAATTGGCCCAGGTCAAAAAGTCTTAAAAGTCTTAAGCCTTAAGCTTAAAAATGAACTAAGACCTTTGGGACATCCTGGATAAACATAAAAGCTTAACTCTCCTCAGCAGTAGTTTTAATAATTTTTGGCCAGAGGAGCAGTTATAATAGACATAATAATAGACTTTGGGACTTAAAGATGAACAGTGTGTGGCCATGTGCATATGTGGATTACAGTATGGAGTGGGCCCTGAAAAACTCAAATAATCCATTGTCTTCTCTACCCCCCCAGGGCATTTCGTACCATGTAAAGTAGTGTCCCTCCCACCTGTTTCTTTCTCCCTTTCAATACCTGTCCTCTTCTTCCCTGGGTACCATATACTCTCTCCTTTTCCAGATTTCTTTTAAGTTAAATTAAACCCAGCTATTCTTACCCTCTTCCCAGGAAGAAGTGTCCTGGAACCAGCTCAAACCTCCTCTGGAGCTGATTGTTAAATTTTCAGTGTGAACATTTACACTTCAGTAATCTGGGGCAGATAAGTGGCACAGAAGATAGAGCACTGGGCCTGGAGTTAGGAAGACTCATCTTCCCGAATTCAAATCCAGCCTCAGATACTTACTAGCTGTGTGACCCTGAGCACATCTATAATCCTTTTTGCCTCAGTTTTTTCATCTGTAAAATGAGCTGGAGAAGGAAATGGCAAACAACTCCAGTATCTTTGCCAAGAATACCCCAAATGGGATCACGAGGAGTCAGACTCAGCTGAACAACAAACAATCTGGTCTAACCTTGCCTAGCCAGCCTAATTATGACAGTTTTCCTCTGCGTGACAATCAATTTCTTCACTATCCCTGAAACACACCTTGGCCCATTCAGTCTTACTTGTGCTTTTGTTCTTTGTTGTTCTCCATCTGGACAACCTCTTCTTCCCTTTGCCGGCTAAATTAAATTAAATTAAATTAAATTAAATTAAATTAAATTCAGCAAGTATTTATTAAGTGCCTACAGTGTAAGGTATTATCCTAGGTATGTCAGATACAAAGGCTAAATGAAACAGTTCCTGACCTCGAGGAGATTATATTCTACTTGGGGGAGGAAAACTTCTACACAGTGAATACAGAGTACAAACAAAGTAATTAAAGAAGCAGCTGAGTGACACAGATAGAGCTTCGGACCTTGAGTGAGGAAGACCTGAATTGAAATTTGGCCTTAGACGCTTATTAGCTATATGACTCTGGACAAGTCATTTAACTTCTGTCTGCCTCAGTTTCTTCAGATGTAAAATGGGGATAATAACAGCACCTAACTCCCAGTGTGGTTGTGAGGCTCAAATGAGAGAATATTTGTCAAGTGCCTTGCACATTCTTAAATTGCTATGTAATAGCATTAACAGCAATAATAATATTGCATTAATAATAGTAATAATTTCAAAGGAGAAGTGTATTTCCTTGAAATCACTTGGAAACCAAGCAATGACTCTGGAGTAGGAACATCTGTTTTCAAATCCTGCCTTCATCGACTTCGGGCTTCGGTTTGCTCATCTGTGAAATGAGAGGCTTGAACCAGATGCTCTCGGAGGTCACTTTCACTGCTGGACCCACGTTCCCAGGAATAGATTCATTCAGGAGGTAGATCTTGAGCTATGCTTCGTGAGACATTTACAAAGGGTGGAGGGCAAGAGGGAGTACACTCTAGTGGAAGACTGACTTCCCTGAAAGCCTCCCGATCTTCTGAGGGTCCAGTTTATTTAGGGGCTCTTCTAACCTTCATGTATTTCCTCATTCTCTAGACTCCTTCTAGTGTGCGCTGCACAATTTAGTCCAGCGTGGTGCTGGGCACATAAATTCAGTGCCATTCCTGTGGATTGATTGGAAGAAAACAGACACCATCTATGCCTCCAGGAATTTGCAATCCAAACACTCATTGACATTGACAAACACGTAAAAACCCATACAGACTCACACATCACGGTGCCGCATGGAGCAAAGACGCACAGCAACTCAAAGTATTTATGTTATTTACAAACCTTAATGCATGTGTTTTGCTTTTTGTATGGTAGAAAATGAAGAGTGAAAAATGTAAGTTGCATGTTTAGAAAAGATGGAAAGGAGGGGAGACCCACTGCCTTGTTTGCAGCTGGTCTGGAAAGGCAAGAACTCCACGAAGGATGGAAGGGAGGGAGCTTGGCAAGCTGGGAGGGGGAGAATGTTCCAGATTTAGGGCACAGCCTTGGAGCCAGCATGAAAGAGGGAGGAAGAATGATGTGCCTGCAAGGATCACTGAGGTGTAGTGGAAGGAGGCGCCTTTGGAATCAGAAGACCTCTGTCCTCATCCCAGCAACTGACAATAATGAGCTCTGTCACCTTGGGCAAGTCATTTCTCCTGCCTTGGCCTTGGTTTTCCTATCAGTAAAACAAAAGGATCAGACTAGATGAAGAGTACCACCTCTGGAGTCAGAAGACCTGGCTTCAAATCCAGCACCTAATGTTTATTTCCTATGAGACTTTCGGCAAGTCACCTATTCTGTGTAGGCCTGTTTCTTTATTTGTAAAATGTGGGGGTTGGGCTGAATGATCTAAGGATGCTTGCAGCTCTAAATCTGTATCAGGGGTTCGTAAGCTGGGGTCTGTGGATCTCTAAGGGATCTGTGATTTTAGATTTTAGACCATCCCATGAACTTGGATAGGGAAAAAATGATATCTCTTTGGCATTTCCTTTAATTATCTTAAAATATTATTCTGAGAAGGTGTCCATAGTATATACCAGACCTCCAAAGGGGTCTATGACATGAAAAAGATTCAAGAACCCCGGCTCTCTGTGACTACTATGGTCCCTTCCCAGGCTAACACTCTTATCAGTGAATTGGACCGCTGCAGTTCTCTCTACTCCAATGTCAAGCAACAGCAGGATTTCGTGGGCTTGTACCATGTGCTCAGTGATATGCTCAGTGCCATGGAGCACAGAAGATAGATGATAGATTTTTCTCACTCTAGCTGGTGAGGAGAGGTGAACTGAGATGGAACAGTAACAAATGAGATGCAACAGTATATGTGATGATTTGTGTGGTGTAGACCACGAGGACTGTAGGATCCGAAGGACGGGAAAGTCAGTGGCTTACAGGAGTCATGAAGGAGAGTTACACCATGGAGCTAGAATTGAAAGGGACCTGAGAGGCCATCTCCTGCTTATCCGATGTGGCAAGGTTGAGGACCATGGGGGTTAAGTGACTTGTCCAAGGTTGCCCAGTAGGTGACAGAGGTGGGTTTTGAACCTGTCTGATTCCAGAACCAATGCCCTCTATACCGTACCTTGCTGTTTTACCGGAGCTTGAAAAATGAGAGAAAAGGAGAAAATTCCAGGAGAAGGAGACACAATGGGCTGAACATCCTTACGGGATTGTGAGGAGACTGGCCCTCTTAGAATAGAATGTGTTTGTTGGAAAGCAGCAGGAAATAATTAAAAGAATTATTAAGCGCCTACTTTGGCCTGTAGGAAGGGTCAGGCCTTATATCATTTCAGCTCTAGAATTGCATTTTCCTCTTCTCACGCATTCAGATTTTTTTTACAGCAGTCCTACATACTAAATAACAAAACAGAATAAACCCCACGTCATCAGCCCAGATGCTGCCTCTTCTATGAAACCTTCCCTGTTCCCTCCATGTAAAAATAACTGCGCTTTTTTCTTTAATCACTTTAATACTATTTCCTTTTCCCCCCATTACATATAAAGGCAATTTTTAATTTAAAAAATTGAGTTCCAAATTTTCTCCCTCCCTCCTTCACCTTTTCCTCCTTAAGCTGGTTAGCCATTTGATAAAGATTATATGTGTGCAATCATGTAACATTTATTTCCAGATTAGTCATGTTTTGAAAGAAGAAACAGACCAAAAGAAAAAAAAAACAGGACAAAATGAAGCAAAAAACAGTGCGCTTTGATCTGTATTCTTTGGGCATAGTGCAAATTGCTCTTTCTCCCCCCCCTCCCCTCGTCCAGATTTCTCATTACATTTTGATTAGACCTCCTCCCTGGCACTTCTCTCCTTACCCCCGGTCTCATCGTTTCTTGTCTAGATAATAATAGCTAGCATTTATATACTACCTGCTACGTGCCAGGCACCGTGCTAAGGGCTTTACAGTTGTTCTCATTTGTTTCTCACGACAACCTGGGGAGGGAGGTGTTATTTTTATCTTCGTTTTACAGGTGAAGAAAAGGAGGAAAACAGGTTAAGTGACTTGCCCAAGGTCACACAGCTAGTAAGTATCTAAGCCTGGATTTGGACTCCGGTATTTCCTGGCTCCAGACCCAGTGATCTATCCACTGCTGCCTCTAAGCTACTTTGAACACAGTAGGCACTTATAGTAATAATAATGATAATAATTAGCATTTATGTAGTGCTTACTGTGTACCCAGGCATGGTGCTAAGTGCTTTACAAATATTAGCCCATTTGATGATCATGAAAATCCTGGCAGGTGGGTGCTATAATTTTCGCATTTTACAGGTGAGGAAACTGAGGCAAGCAGGTTGAAGGTTTACAGAGCACTTTAGAAATGTTACCTCGTTTGATCCTCATAGCAACCCTTTGGGGCAGGTCCTGTTATGCCTGTTTTGCCTATGAGGAAACTGAGGCAAACAGAAGTTAAGTGACTTCCTTAGGGTCACCCAGTTAGCAAGTTTTCGGAGTCAGGATTCGCATTGCTTTTGTCATCTTGATTCCGAGTCCAGGATGTTGCCCACTGTGACACCAGGGTTGTCATGACGAATGTGTGAAAAGCCTACTGAGCGGATGTGTGCACTGCTCTATGGTGGCATGGTGGATAGAGCGCCGGATCTGGAGTCAGAAAAACCTGAGTTCGAATCTCACCCCAGACCTGTCCTAGCTGCATAGTAGTAAGCAAGTCACTTCACTTTCTGAGCTCATTTCCTCATCGGTAAAATGGGCACAGGCAGCATGGTATGCTGGACAGCGAGCCAGCCCTGATGTCTGGAGGACCTGGGTTCATGTCTTGACTCAGATGTATGCTGACTGTGTGACCCCCGGGCAAGTCACTTAATCTGTCAGTCTCTCAGACCCTAAATTGCAGAGCAGGTGGTGTTGTGCCTGGTCAAGGATTCTCTTTACCATTGAAATATCTACCAAACCTCAAAGCGCCATTTGAAGGCGAGCTGTGCTGCTGCAGCAGCCACTGAGAATGTTTCCTCTTTGCCCCGTTGGCATCTTGGCTGCGAAGCCCTTTGCATCTCCAAAGTCCTTTGATCTCCACTAGACAGCAGCTGCTTCATCATTGGACTCCAAAAGTCCAGTTAAAATTGGATGGTTGCATAATGGCCACTTACGTTCTTAGGGCACTTTAAAGTTTGCAAAGCACTTTCTAGATGTATCACTGCTGCCATTTCACACATGGGGAAAGTTGGACCACACAGCTAGTAACTGTGAGTCAAGCCTAGGTCTTCTGATTGCAAACCGTTTACTCCTTCTGCAACCATACCAACCATCTGCAGTAGAATATAAGCTCTTTAGGGGCAGCGCTTTGGTTTCATATCCTCAACACCTAGGTCTCAGGTCCTAGAATGTGCTCAATGAATGCATATTGCGTTGAATTGGATCGACGAGTCAGCCCTAACACCTGCTAACTAGAAAATAGATCCTGGAAGTATATTTGATTATCATGACCATGAGCGTCCTAAAATGTGAAGCATAATTTACAGAGGTAAAATGAGAAGGAGGCATCATGTGGAAGACCGACCATATTGAGCTTGGTTCTCTCCCTCGGTGCCCGTGGGATCACCAGGGACACTCTTCTAGCAGGATCTCCTCCATAGTCTAGTCTAGTTGGGCTTATGCCTGGGAGGGAGGAAGGAAGACACAGATACCTACATTCCATTCTGGTTGTATAATGGAACCAGGGTGTCCAGAGATGGAAGGAGTCACCATTGTTCAGTATAAAGAGCACTGGACTGGAGTCTGGCACCTTATTACCTGTGTAATGTTGGGCAAGTCATTTAGCCTGTTAGAAATCTGTAAAATGAAAGGATATTGATTTAGATAAGATCTAAAGTCCCTTCTAGGGGCAGGTAGGTGGAGCAGTGGATAGAGTGCCACACCTGGAGTCACGAAGACTCATCTCCCTGACTTTAAATCTGGCTCCAAACACTAGCTGTGTGACCCTGGTCAAGTCATTTAACGTTGTTTGCCTCAGTTTCCTCAGCTGTCAAATTTTGAGTTGGAGAAGGAAATGGCAAACCCCTCCAGTATCTTTGCCAAGAAAACCTGAAGTGGGGTGACAAACAACATTATTAACATAATTAGTTTCCTTTGTAATCCTGTGTATCCTATTTTATGAATGTAAAAACATGATTCTGTGAAGGGTCCTGAGGCATTTTCAGACTACCTAAGGTTTGCAGGACACGCACAAAATGGTTAAGAACATGTTTTAAGCCTGACACATAGGGAATCATTGTGTTGTTATCTGGTGGCAGGGCCAGCCTTAGATCAAGAATAGAGTCACTGAGTGTTTACATGGTATGACTTGACAGGTGCCAATAAAAAGCTTATGTAGCACGTGTGTGGTATTGCCAGAGGGGTGCCGGGTTTGGAGATTTGCAAAAGAAATTCTCCCATTTAATCCTTACCAGAACACTGTGAGATAAATGCTATTACTGTCCTCATTCTATACATGAGGAAGCTAAGGCTTAGAAGAGTCAGGTGAATTTCCCAGGATCATCAAACTCAGGTTTTCTTGACTATAAATCTAGCACATATCTCCTTGCCATGGTGTTGTTGTTCCCTCATTTCAGTTGTGTCTGACTTTTTGTGACCTCATTTGGGTTTTTTTTTGGCAAAGATATTGGTGTCATTTGCCATTTCCTTCTCCAGCTCATTTTGACAGATGAGGAAACTGAGGCAAACGGTTAAATGACTTGCCCAGGGTCACAATGCTAGTAAGTGTCTGAGGTCACATTTGAACTCAGGTCTTCCTGACTCCAGGCCTGGCACTCTATCTACTTTGCCACCTAGCTGGCCTTGCCATGTTATATAACAATACTAATTGTGGTAATTTCCACTTTGGATTTAAGGACACTACAACTTAGTAAGATTAAATTAGTCTTATCTAAAATTATGAGTGCTTACAATTCATTACAATGAAAATTATGATAATGCAAGAAATAGAGTTTAAATTTTCTGGTGATGTTAGGTCTCTAATACACCATGCAGCCTTCAAAACAATAAAAAAGTCTTATTCTTTCTGTACATAAATGTATGGGAGTTTAACTGTCTGCAGATAGATGCTCTTTACCCATTGATATTCTCATCTTTTTGCTGTGCTTCTTAGAGAAATGGAAACACAGCCTTATCGTGCATGCCTGTGACACCATTATGAATCGCCTTGGAAGATGGATCTTAAATGAAATCGAGAGAGATTCTAGAGGAAATACTGGCCTGACCAGGCCAGGCTGGTGAAAATCCATAGGTGAAACTAAACAGGGAACCTAAAACCATTAGAAAAAGAAATGTTGTTGGTTCATAGAAAACATTTGTAGACGTGAGTGCGTGGCACCAAAGCCCAGAGGTCAATATTTCAACAGCTAGCCGCAGAAAACTTACACTTATTAAATGTCTTCACTTGGGGGGTGAGGTGGGGAGGGCCTTGTGTTCGTGGATGACTGAGGTCTTTTGTTTCTCCTGTTTTCCTCATGGCAATAAAGTTGAAATGTAGCAACCTTTCAAAATGAGATTTCTCATAGAAGTTATAACCGTGGGTTTTAAGTTTTCATCACCTAAATGTGGAACAGAACCATTGCAAACATGGGGGAGAGAAAGGGGGTGAGGGGAGGGAGGACACATGTGGTGTGAATCAGGGATCGGTGCAAATCGGGAAGGTGTGGTGAGGGGATTTCCTGTGTTAGAGAGCTGCAGAAATTGCACTCCCTCCCCTGTTGGCACATTTCATGTGAGGGTAACCTGAGGTTGCTTTGGCCCTCTCAGGTGAGGGCCAGACTACCCCTCTTGCTGCCCTGGAGGTGTTTATTCACATTGGATGTCTGGGAAAACCAGACTCCATAGATAAAGCAGTCTTTAATTGTGTTTTCTTTCCCTTTCTCTTATCAATGGTGCATTATAAGGATCCTTAACCTAGAGCAGGGGTTCTTAACTTTTTTTGGTTGCTGATGCTTTTGGCAGTCTGGTAAAGCCTGTGGGACCCTTTTCACAATTTAATGCATTAAACAAAATACAAAGATTACAAGGGATAACAAGTATATTGAAATATACTGACAATATTTAAAAAAAACCCAACCAAGGTCATGGACTCCCAAGTTAAGAGCCTATCGGGGTTCAACCCCATTTCTGGGGGGTGCATCCCTTACTCTGATCCTCATCCTGTTGTTCCATTTTTTCTAGGGAAAATTAAGGGCCTCCTCTTGAGTCTTTTTGTGATAGTTTTTGGGCTAAATCACCCCAATCTTCCTGTGCCTCCATTTCCCCAACTAAAAGATGAGAGGGCTAGACTAGAAAGCTTCTGAGTTCACTTCTAGCCCTAGACCCATGATCCAAGGCTCCTATGATGAATTTTTGGGTTTTGGTCACAGCAAATAATGAATGATAAAGTTAAATGGACATTTAGTGTTTGAGAGGCAGTGTGATGTGGTGCCTAGAGAGCTGGCAATGAAGTCAGGAAGGCTTGGGTTCAAGTCTCGCCTCTCACCCATCCTAGAGCTGTGGGTTGTGAGCAAGCCGTGGAACATCTCCTGCACCTGCTGGCTGTCTTATGACTAACATTCAGACAGGTTGTCGATCTTGTTAAGTGGAGGGAGCTCCCACACTCAGGCTGTAGTTTCTACACTTAGGGAATCTCAGGTCAATGCTCTTCATATCATGATTCCTAGTTGACATCTAAGGAAACTCAGGTTTTGAGGAGTTCAGTGATTTGCCTGGGGTCATACTACTAGTAACTGTCAAAGATGGGATTCATACCCAGGCCTTTCCAGACTCTTGTCTACTGTGGTATGTATTTATTTTTTATTATTTTTATTATTTTTTATTAATAATGCAAAGATGATTAATAGGCTAATGGCATCTCCAATCTGGCTGACCTGCTTCCCATCTGCTCTGCAAATGGTATTTTCCATGGCAACATTATTGAACTACTAACTGAAATTCCTGTTCTTAGGTCAGGTTAAGACTTCCATCTTGAATCCCATGATTTTTTACTTAGTAAGGGAGAGTAATCTCTGACACGCACAAACAACATAGGTATGTACATTTATTACAGAATCTACTTGACTCAAGGGAGGGCTTGTATGCATAAGTATCAAGTGTACATTTCTCCAGGCCATCTTTGATCTCTTTGATTCTATTTAGTTCAATAAGCATTAAATAATCTGTGTGCCAAGCAGTGGAGATAGAAAGACAGCCCTCAAACAAACAATTTGTTGTTCAGTTGTGTCCGACTCTTTGTGGCCTCATTTAGGATTTTGTTGGCAAAGATGCCGGAGGGGTTTGCCATTTCCTTTTCCAGCTCATTTTACAAATGAGGAAGCTGAGGCAAGCAGAGTTAAGTGACTTGCTCAGGGTCACACAGCTGGTAAGTGTCTGAGGCCGAATTTGAACTGAGGTCCTCCTGATTTCAGACCCAGTGCTCTATTTATCCACTGTGCCACCTAGCTCCCTACCAAGCTAACAAACAAAAAAACAAGAGTTCTCTACCCTAAAGGCAGATTCATTCTTCTATAATCACTCTTTCCTTTCTATTAAAATTTTTCTTCTCCCCAACTTTCTGTATTTGTTGTTTACTCCTAAGGAATCTGCCTTAGCAACACTGCACACCTGTCCTGTTCTTTCTGTTCTACTTCTCTCACATCTGCCCTGATTCCAGCCCTCATCTCTTCACACTCAGCCTGTTATAATAGCTTCCTGTCTGTACCTTATTCCCTCTCTCTCTTTCACATCACTGTGCAAATAATCTTCCTAATACACTAGTCTGATCACATTAGTCCTCTTCTCAAAACTTTCCCTGGCTCCAGATTGCCTCCTGAATAGAGTATATATTTGGGGTTTTGTTCCATCTATCTCTGATCTAGTTTTCCAGCCTTATCACAAACTAGTCCCCTTCAGCACTGTACCTTCTACCTCCATTTTTTGTCTGCCTTCCCTGGTCTCCATGCATTGGCTCATGCTCTCCCTCCAGTTTGAAGATGGACTTAACCTCCCCATTTCAAGACCGAATGCCAATTTTACCTCCTCCCTGAATTTTCCCTTAACTTTTCCTTCTTCTCCCACTACTCAAAATGATCTCTCTCCTTAAACTTTTTGTAGTATTTATCTCAACTTTTCCTTGTACTTGGGGCAGCTAGATGGTGAAGTGGATAGTTTGCTGGGCCTGGAGTCGGGAAGACTCCTCTTCTCAAGTTCAGACACTCGGACAAATCAGTTAACCCTGTTTGCCTCAGTTTCCTCATCTGTAAAATGAGCTGTAGAAGGGCATGGCAGACCATTCCAGTATGTTTGCCAAGAAACCCCAAATGGGGTTGTGAAGAGTTGAACACAACCGATCTCCTTGTACTTATAAAATTCTCCTTGTATCATTTTTGTTTTTGTAGGCATGGGTTTTCCCCTCTTCTGTTAAATTATAGTCTCCTTGAGAATAGCATCTATGCCTTGCCTATCTATCATAGGCTCCTACATATAGTAAACATTTAAATGCTTTGGGTTTTTTAATTTTTTGGTGAGGGAGATAGAGAGGTGGATCTGAACCACTGATTTCATTGGTATAGGGAACTTGTAGTATTGAAACTCCCTCCACTAATGATGATGGACAACTCATCTGTAACTAACAGCCTTAGAAAATTGCCTGAGGGCATTGAGAAGTAGTAATTCATCCATCCACCCCTCTTTCTAAATCTCATATTAATCAGTCTGCCAAAAAACATTTATAAAGCACCGCTGCTAGATGTGCCAGCCCTGTGTTAAGTACTGAGGGTGTGTCAGAAACAGGACTTGAACCCGGGTGCTCCTGACGTCAGGACTGGCCCTTTATTCACCAAACCATGATGCCTCTTGCTTTAGTCCGCTGCTTTTTTGTGCCCGGCACATAGTAGGTGCTATAAAAATGTTTGTCGTTACAATTGTTGTCATTGTCATTATTATTGGACTTAGGCTAAAAACAGCTCCGGCCACTAATCAATAACCAATTCTGTCACTTTCCATCCAAATATTAACATAAAGCCGATTGTTATCCGGTTTTAATTTGAGTGTTTCCTTTTAGCACAGCCTTCTCTACAGCGTTACTCTGACACCTTATTGTGAAGTAGAGGCTCTTAAAGGCAGAACTCAAGTTCTCGAAGATTCCACTAAGTCGAACATGGGTCCAGGAATGGGCCTCTCTGCCTGTTGGCCAAGGACCAGCTTGGCCAAGTTTGGAAAGACTCCTTACATAGTTGGCTGCAAGGTATGAATTTTTCAGTCAAGGTAATCCTAGAGGATTGCTTTCTAAGTTAGAGTAGAGCTGTGGTGTGTCAGTTGAAGCAGAATTGAAGTATTATAGCAGCAAACAGTATAAAAAGGAAACACAATGCAAATCTTGGCAAAGTCTGTCTTAAATGTAAATGGGATCGTACCACTGGAGTTGCAATCAAGACTTGGGGAGAACAGCTGTCAAGCTGATTGAGTAGAACAGGGGTCCTTAATTTTCTTCTGTCATGGACATCTTTGGCAGTCTGGTGAAACCTATGGACCCTTTCTCAGAATAATGTTTTGTTGCCTACTGCATACATAATTGAAGTCTGGTGAAACCTATGGACCCTTTCTTAGAATAATGTTTTGTTGCCTACTGCATACATAATTGAAAGAAATGCTAAATTTCGACTGGAGATTAGTGAAAATAAAGATGGAATTTTTTCCCATCCAAGTTCACAAACCCCCTGGAGTATATAGACTCTGAATTTTGAGGCATTTCCGCATGATCGGTCTAGTCCCAGCCAAATGGACCAGAGGTCTTAGTACCTCCAGCCTTAACTCAAGTAAGAGAACTGACCCCAAACAGAGAAGATTGATTAATATCATCAGTCTCACTGACCACTATCTTGAATATGTCACTAAGTCAGTACCACTGTGCTCACTTAACACTTGAGCCCATTTGGATCACAGTAGCTAGAAGGTTGGTCTTGGAGTCAGGATCAGCTTCTACCCCAACATGAACTGCCTGCCGCAGGAAAATATTCTTATACGGTTTGCAGTAACGACGAGGCAAACTTGTACACCTTTATAAAAATAGAAACCATCACTCTGGTACATAAAATTGGCTCAGAGGACTCTGATTCATGCATTGCGTGAGTGCATCTTGAATAGCACATGCTTATGTAAAAAGTTTTTAAAAGCTCTCTATAAAACAAATTACTGAGCTTAATACTTCCTCTGAAGGATTTGAAAGGATATAAGAATAGCCTTTAAAAAGTATCCATTAAAAAGATTTTTAGATGCTTCAGTGCAGAGGGCGTGTGTGTGTGTGTGTGTGTGTGTGTGTGTGTGTTTTGTACTTGGCAAGGGTTCAGGAGGGAAAAGGAGGACGTTGTAGAGGGTCTTTCAGATACTGTTAGACTTGGATGACCCCTGAGATACATAGGATTCTTCCAGCCATAGTATTCTATGATTCTAGAGACCTTTTCAGGAAAGGAGGCACAGAATACTAGCTGTACTTGGGGTTTTCATGAATTTTTTTTAGCTATTTCTGCGGTCATTTTTGTTTCTGCCAGGACTGCCCCTTGAGGGCAACCAGCCTTCCCTAAAAGAGAAACCAGTTCACCTACATGGTTTTGTAGAGGGTGCAGATGCTCAGAGGAATAGGTCGTTCGTTTCACTTGCAAAACCAAACTATCTTAAAATGAAACAGGGCCAGGAAGGTGGGAAATAGAATCAAACCAGTTTGGTTCCATCCCTGGTCTCTCATCCTTGTGAACCTGACTTCTTTAGAGCAAATCTGATGTGGGCAGTGGAAGGAGCCTGAGATTTGGGGCAAGAGTCTTTGTTGTTGTTGTGCAGTTGTGTCCGACTCTTCGTGACCCCATGGACTGTTTTTTTCCCCATGGGGCTTTTTTGGCAAAGATACTGGAATGGTTTTGCCATTTCCTTCTCCAGAGGATAATTTTTTTTGTCAGATATCTCCCTTATGACCTGTCTGTTGGGTAACCCTGCATGGCATAGCTCATAATTTCATTGAGTTATGACAGCCCCTTTGCCAGGCAAGGCAATGATCCAGGAGGGTTCTTCTTTCTTTCTTTCTCTCTCTTTTTTCTTTGTTCCTTCCTTCCTTTCTTTCTCTCTTTCTTTGTTTCTTTCTCTCTCTTTCCTTCTTTCTTTCTCTTTCTTTTTTCTTCCTTCTTTCCTTTCTCTCTCTTTATTTCTTTCCTTCTCTCTCTCTTTCTTTCTTTCTTTCTTTCTTTCTCTTTTTTCTTTGTTTCTTCCTTCCTTCCTTCCTTCCTTCCTTCCTTCCTTCCTTCCCTCCTTCCTTTCTTTTTCTCTTTCTTTCTTTCCTTCTCTCTCTCTCTTTCTTTATTTTTCTTTTCTTCTTTCTCTCTCTTTCTTTTTTCTTCCTTCCTTCCTTCCTTCCTTCCTTCCTTCCTTCCTTCCTTCCTTCCTTCCTTCCTTTCTTCCTTCCTTCCTGCCAACAGTGGTTGATCGACTTGCCCAGGGTCACAAAACTAGTAACTATCTTTTGAACTCAGGTCTTTCTGTCTCCAGAACTCTATCCACCTTACTACCTAGTGAGCAGTAGGGTTCAAATCCTAACTCTCTCATTTATTAATTTTGTGACCTACTGCAAATAACTTGTGGGCTTCCTCATCTGTTAATTGAGAAGGCTGGACTCAACCTCCAAATCTGATTCCATTACCTTTCTGAAGCCTTTATAGATATGGAAGCTCAGCTTTCTCATCTATAAAATGGGGATCTTATTAGTTAGGCAAGTAAAACCTGGTTCCCAGGTTGTTTGAGGTAATATATTTAAATTATTTGTGAAACCTTTAAATGTTATATAAAAATCAGCTATTAACATTAGAAGGGCAGCTAGGGGACCCAGCAGATAGAGGAAGACTCATCATCCTGAGTTCAAATCCAGCCTCAGACACTTACTAGCTGTGTGACCCTGGGCAAGTCACTTAACCCTTTTTGCCTTAGTTTCCTCATCTATGAAAATGAGTTGGAGAAGGAAATGGAAGCCTGCTCCAGTATCTCTGCCCAGAAAACCCCCAAATGGGATCATAAAGAGTTGGACATAATTGAACAATTGTATTAATATTAGAATTGGAAAGAGCACTGAACCAGGCATTATAAGTTATAGAATATTACAGATGGGTAAACTGAGACTTTACGCAAGTTCACAGAGATAGCAATTGGCTGATATCATGTTTAAGCCCAGGTCTTGACCTCCAGATTTACTGCTCTCTGTCATAAAACACTGCCTCCCTTACCCAGATTTGAATTCCCAGCTCTAACACTAATTAAGTACAAAGCCCTCCCTCACTCAGATCCAAGTCAAGTGCAAGTCATGTCATCATTTCCCTGATCTCATGGTCCTCTTTAAGAATGGAGGACAAACACAATTAAGTGTGACCCTGGACAAGTCATTTAACCACCAAGAGGTTAAATAGGAGGGCAAGGTCTGGGGTGAGGAGGACCCACCAGATATTGAAGCCCTTGTTAGGAAGTTAGTCCAAATGCTGAGAAATAGAATGACGTAGAAGTAGCATGGGGATAGGAGACACACAATCTGCTTCTCGCTAGACATGAGACTATGGGCAGGGGACTTAAACTCTCTGAACCTCAGTTTCTCCCACGGTAAAACAGAGTTAAGAATTTTGGCACATTCTTCACAAGGTGAAGGAAACACCTTGTGAACCCTACAGCACTATACACATGGAGTTATTATTGAATTAGCCTAAGCATCATTCAGAACCCAGATTGGTGCACTCGGAAGCCTCTGTGGATCTCTCAATGTGGATGCCACCTTTGCTACAAAATAATGACAATTGGGGAACACTTCATGCCGTGTTTCCTCTTGAAGTAGGCTCATGTCATTGGTGTCTTTGTCCTAGTGTGCAAAAAGAGCTCGTAGAGAAAAACTTACTTAAAAAAACTTATTAAAATCCAGTAGACACCATCCAGGCAGCTAAGTGGCCCCAGGGACAGGGTGCTGGACCTGGAAGTAGGGGGACCCAAGTTATCCAGCTTTAGACACTAGCTATATAACCCTGGCTAGTCACTAAACCTTTGCCTGACTCAGTTTCCTCAACTGCAAAATGGGGATAATACCTTTCAAGATCATTGTGACTATCCAGTGAGATAATCTGTAAGGTGCTTCGCAACCTCAAAGTACTTTTGTAAATACTAGCTGTTATTTTAAAAAGGGCAGCTAAGTGGAGCAGTGGATAGAGAGCTGGGCATGGAATCAGGAGGATTCCTCTTCCTGAATTCAAATCTGGCCTTAGACACTTACTAGCTGGGTGACCCTGGGCAAGTCACTTAACCCTGTTTGCCTCAGTTTCCTCATCTGTAAAATGAGCTGGAGAAGGAAACAGCAAACTACTCTAGTATCTCTGCTGAGAAAACCCCAAAGGGGGTCATGAAAAGTTGGATGTGACTCGATATTTTAAGAAACACCCCCTTCCCCTTCCCACACATACCCTCCATATAGTTTGGGCATGTTTAAGGTGCAAATGACAGCCACTTAGGCCTTTAATGAAGTAGGCAGTTAGTATAGGAGAAAGCAGTGACAGGATTTGGGATTAGATAATGAGTTTGAATCTTGACCCTGCTATTTAATTCTTGTGTGACCTTGAACAAGTAACTATAGCTTTTCTGGAAGATGAGAGGCTTGGACCAGATAGCCTTGGAGGATCCTCCCTGTTCTAAATCTTCGATCTTATGGTTCACTGTACTCATGGAAACTGGTGCTTCTAGTGATTGCCTCCGGAGTCACCATGGCAGCCTTCACTAACCAAAAGAGCCATGGGACTCCTGAGTGCCCCCAAGAGTCTGCTATACTAAGGGTATTCTAATAGAAAAATTACAAGCCTCTAAGAGTCAGAGGTTGCATATAAAAGAGCCAGATGCAGCTTGGGAGCCTCAGTCTGAATGTCACGGCTCCCAGAGTTGTTTATAAAAATGTGAACTAAAAATAGAGCAAAAGCAAAAAGAGCAAGATAAACTCCAGGGCATTGAGTAGATCCCCTATGGAGGATTTATGGGAAAACAGGGACAAGGATCACCTTGGAGGGATTTGGGGAATTCATCAAGATTTAAAAAAAAAATAAAGCACCTACTATTGAACTACTCCTAATTGCTCACATTTACACAGTCTTTCGCAGTTCAAAAAAACATTATATCACCCCTTGATTCAGTGTGTAGGTGACTTGACAGTTTAGCTACTGCCCTCATTTTTCTGGTGAGAAAAAAAAGCTTTAATTGCTTTGAAATGCACTAAGACTTTTGGGACACCCTGTCTATCAACCACTATTAAAAGTGACCATGTCCTTTGATCCAATCACCCTATTATTTGGGGAAAAAAAATCACCAAAGAACATAGTTAGGAAAGTAATCTTTCTGTCTAAAAGTATTCTCAGCTCTTTTTTTAAAAAAAAAATTGTGAAAAGTTAGAAACAGTCTATATGTGTGGTCTACATAATGATTCACACACAGGACATGGTGAAAACTGGCTCTAAATGTGGGGTCAAAGATCAAAAGGTCAGAGGCCATTTAGCCTAGCCCTCTCATTTTACAGAAAAGGAAACAGGCCAACAGAGGCAGAGTGAGCTCCATGGTAGTTAGCATCTGCCCCCAAGTTTAGTTTTCTTGTCTTTTTTCTACTGATGTGTGTAAGGAAGTATAGTGGGTGCTGCAGGGCATACGAAGGAGTAGAAGGTACAGCCTCTGCCTTCAAGGAGCTGGCATTCTATTTGGGGTGGGGTAAGACACCTACCTATGAAAAATATAAGTGATGAGGACATCATGAATGGTATAGATGATCAGCGCTTTAGGAGATCAAATGAAAGGTTAGGAGATAATATTGTAATGATGAAATAATTCATAGAAGGAGGTGGAATTTAAGCTTGACCCTGAATGATGATTCAGACAGGTGGAAAGGAGCAGAGTAGATATTCTAAGCCCCCATGAATACATTGGGGAAGAGCGGATAGATAAGTTTCAAGGATCCTTCTTGGAGTGGGAGACAAAAACTGAAAAGGTAGGCTGGGACTCTTGTGGTCAAGATGGTCAGAAAAGTAGTGCCCTGCATGGAGTCAGGAAGACCTGAGTTCAAATTATGCACCAGATACTTACTAGAACTGTGGCCCTGGGCAAGTCACCCTCAGTTTCCTCATCTGTAAAATGCTTTTCTGTAATTCTTTTTTTACAAAACATTTTTTTCCTCCAACAAACCTCACACAAATGGAATCAGTCCTTGACTGCTCATTTTACACAATGTCTTTTGGGGTAACTTGTCCACCTAGCAGCCTGTTACTGTCCATGACTAACTTTAAGTGCTTATGATGGAATAAATTGTTTTTCTACATTAAAAAAAGAATTAGATTTAGAGCCCAAGCAGGAACTGGAGGTCATTTAGTCCAATCTTCTCATTTAACAGATGAGGGGATAATAGTTGCTATCTCTCAGGGTGGTTGGGAGGATCAAATGGGTTAATGTATGTGAAACTTTAATAAGTGTTTATTTCAGCTGTTATTTGGGGGAGGGGCGGTGTTGCCATAGATGTCAGGTCTGATTTTCAGACTGGATTTTTATCACCTCCTCTCCCTACCCCCCTTTACATTTATGTACATGTAAAGTCTTTGCCTTTATATAGTCATAGTCAGCATATGTGTTTTTTGTCTGGCTCTTCTCTCTTTAATTTGCATCATTTCACATAAGTTTTTCCATATTTTCCTTGGATTCTGTGTACTCGCCGTATTTGATGCCATAAAAGTTTTGCCTTAGGTGAATATACCACGATTTGGATGGTCATATCTCAACTGAAAAGCATGAATTCATTCGTTCAATAAAAATTTATTGAGCATCGTTATGCAGACCACACATATAGACTGTGTCTAACTTTTCACAATTTTTTTTTTAGAAAGAGCTGAGAATACTTTTGGACAGAAAGATTACTTTCCTAACGATATATTCTTTGGTGATTTTTCCCCCCTAATAATAGGGTGATTGGATCAAAGGATGTGGTCAGTTTTAATCGTGGTTGATATACAGGGTGTCCCAAAAGTCTTAGTGCAGTTCAAAGCAATTAAAACTTTTTGTTTTTCTAAGCTTAAAAATAAAGATTAAAACACATCCTGACTTTTGTGCATTGTTGTGATTTAGGAAACACTCTAATCAGCAAAACACATCTTTTAAGTAGGCTATTTCCTAGGAACATAGCAATAATAATCGTAACCATAGTAATAATAATATTGGACATTTATATAGTTTACCATTTTATACAACACCATACATGCATAATCTCCTTTGATCCTTAATTTGATTTGTTTCTATAGTCAGTCAATAGGCAGCCAGTCAATGAACATTTAAAAAATGCATTGTATGTGTCAGACTCTCTGCAAATTGCTACAGAGAGTAAGCCGCCTCACTGTGAAATGAGGGAGACAGGATGTAGATTTTTTTTTTTTTTTACTGTGACTTTTTTTTTTTAATGCAATTTATTTATTTAACATATTTGGTTTTCAGCATTGATTTTCACAACAGTTTGAATTACAAATTTTCTCCCCATTTCTGCCCTCCCCCCCCACTCCAAGATGGCGTATATTCTGGTTGCCCTGTTCCCCAGTCAGCCCTCCCCTCTATCACCCCCCTCCCCTCTCATCCCCTTTTCCCTTCCTTTCTTGTAGGGCAAGATAAATTTCTACACCCCATTGCCTGTGTATCTTATTTTTTAGTTGCATACAAAAAGTTTTTTTGTTTTTGAACATCTGATTTTAAAACTTTGAGTTCCAAATTCCCTTCCCTCTTCCCTTCCCACCCACCCTCCCTAAGAAGTTGAGCAATTCAACCTAGGCCACACATGTATTATTATGTATAACCCTTCCACAATATTCATGTTGTGAAAGGCTAACTACATTTTGCTCCTTCCCAACCCATCCCGCTTTATTGAATTTTCTTCCTTGACTCTGTCCCCTTTCCAAAGTGTTTGTTTTGATTACCTCCACCCCCATCTGCCCTCCACTCCATCATCCCCCTGCCTTTTATTATTTTTTTTTTTATCTTCCTCCCTCTTCTTTCCTGTGGGGTAAGATACCCAACTGAGTATGTATGGTATTCCCCCTCAGGCCAAATCTGATGAGAGCAAGGTTCACTCATTCCCCCCTCACCTGCCCACTCCCCTCCTCTCCTTGAACTGCTTCCTCTTGCCACCTTTATGGGAGATAATCCACCCCATTCTATCTCTCCCTATCTCCCTCTCTCAGTAAGTTACTCTCTCATCCCTTAATTTCATTTTATTTCTTTTAGATATCTTCCCTTCATCCTCAACTCACCCTGTGTCTACTCTCTTTCTTTTACATATATATATATATACACATACCTACACATACATACATATACACATAGATATATACATACATACACATTCACTTATATATATATACATAAACATATACATATATATATGCATATTCCCTTCAACTACCCTAATACTGAGGTCTCATGAATCATACTCATCATCTTTCCATGTAGGAATGTAAACAAAACAGTTCAACTTTAGTAAGTCCCTTGCAATTTCCGTTTCTTGATTACCTTTTCATGCTTCTCTTGATTCTTGTGTTTGAAAGTCAAATTTTCTATTCAGTTCTGGTCTTTTCACTGAGAAAGCTTGAAAGTCCTCCATTTTATTGAAAGTCCATATTTTGCCTTGGAACATGATACTCAGTTTTGCTGGGTAGGTGATTCTAGGTTTTAATCCTAGCTCCATTGACCTCCGGAATATCGCATTCCACGCCATTCGATCTCTTAATGTAGAAGCTGCCAGGTCTTGGGTTATTCTGATTGGGTTTCCACAATATTCAAATTGTTTCTTTCTGGCTGCTTGCAGTATTTTCTCCTTGATCTGGGAGCTCTGGAATTTGGCAACAATATTCCTAGGAGATTTCTTTTTGGGATCTATTTGCAGAGGCGATCGATGGATTCTTTCAATTTCTATTTTGCCCTGTGGCTCTAGAATATCAGGGCAGTTCTCCTTGATAATTTCCTGAAAGATGGTATCTAGGCTCTTTTTTTGATCATGGCTTTCAGGTAGTCCAATAATTTTTAAATTATCTCTCCTGGATCTATTTTCCAGGTCAGTGGTTTTTCCAAGGAGATATTTCACATTGTCTTCCATTTTTTCATTCCTCTGGTTCTGTTTTATAATATCCTGATTTCTCATAAAGTTACTAGCTTCCACTTGCTCCAATCTAATTTTTAAAGTAGTATTTTCTTCAGTGGTCTTTTGGACCTCCTTTTCCATTTGGCTAATTCTGCCTTTCAAGGAATTCTTCTCCTCATTGGCTTTTTGGAGCTCTTTTGCCATTTGAGTTAGTCTATTTTGTAAGGTGTTGTTTTCTTCAGTGTATTTTTCAGTATTTTTTTGGGTCTCCTTTAGCAAGTCATTGACTTGTTTTTCATGGTTTTCTCGCATCCTTCTTATTTCTCTTCCCAATTTTTCCTCTACTTCTCTAACTTGCTTTTCCAAATCCTTTTTGAGTTCTTCTATGGTCTGGGGCCAGTTCATGTTTTTCTTGGAGGCTTTGGTTGTAGGCTCTATGACTTTGCTGTCTTCTTTAGGCTGTATGTTTTGGTCTTCTTTGTCACCAAAGAAAGAATCCAAAGTCTGAGACTGAATCTGGGCGCGTTTTCGCGTCCTGGCCATATTCCCAACCAACTAACTTGACCCTTGAGCTTTTCAGTGGGGTATGACTGCTTGTAGATTACAGAGTTCTATGTTCTACGTTTGGGGGGGAGGTGCCAGCTCTGTCAGAGCCGCACTCCTCCTTCCCCAAGGACCCCCAGTCCAGACTGGGCTCAGATCTTCGGCAGGCTGTGCACCCCTGCTGTGATCCGCCACTTAATTCCCCCCACCAGGTGGGCCTGGAGCCGGAAGTAACAACAGCTGTAGCTGCCCCACCTCCGCTGCCCCCGGGGCTGGAAGCCGAACCGCGAACTCCTTCCACTCCCGCAGCTTTTCCCACTAACCTTCTCCGCAGTCTTTGGTGTTTGTGGGTCGAGGGGTCTGGTAACTGCTCACGTATTCAGGGCGCTAGGGCCCCCTCCGCCCGGCTTCCGGTCTGGATCATCCACGCCGCTCAGGCTGGGCTCTGCTCCACTCCGTTCCCAGCTCCCAGCTCCCAGCTCCCAGCTCCGTGTGGAATAGAGCTCACCCAGAGACCATCCGGGCTGTCCTGGGCTGGAGCCCTGCTTCCCTCTGCTGTTCTGTGGGTTCTGCCGTTCTAGAATTGGTTCAGAGCCATTTTTATAGGTTTTTGGAGGGACTCGGGTACGGAGCTCACTCTAGTCCGTGCTTACCAGCCGCCATCTTGGCTCCGCCCCCCAGGATGTAGATTACTACGTGTAACCATGACACATCCAGTGTAAGTGGCAGGTCAGCTCAGAAGGAGGGCGCTGGTAACTGGGAGGCCCAGGGAAGGACTTCTTCAGAAAGTGGGATTTGAGCCCGGGAAGAGACGAGCAGAGAAGGCATTCCAGGTATTTGTGTGTGTGTGTGTGTGTGTGTGTGTGTGTGGAACCTCCAGTGTTCTTAGGACAGGAGCCCCTGGTAAACACCTCCTAAGGGCTAGCCACCGTGCTGGGTGCATGGACACCAAGACAAAACAACTATCCTTACCTTCGGGGAGTTTACATTTTCACAACGCATTAGGTGGTTAATCTTAATCCGTTGTTCCTTTACGTTTTAGACAGAACTGATTTTGGAGTATATTTTACTTGGTTCCTACAGCCCAACCTAATGCCCTGATTACCCTGCATGTAGTCAGGTCAGTAGTGGATCAATTAATATTTATTAAATACCTACTATGTGCTAGGTGGGGCAGCTAGGTGGCAGTGGATAAAATGCCATTCTTGTAGTTAGGAAGACCCGAGTTCACATCTGGCCTGAGACACTAACTAGCTGTGTGACTCAGGACAAGTCACTTCACCCTGTTTGCCTCAGTTTCCTCATCTGTAAAATGAGCCGGAGAAGGACATGGCAAAGTATCTCTGCCAAACCCCCCAAAAGGGGTCACGGAAAGTTGGACACGGCTGAAATGACTCAATGACGCCAACAGCCAGACGCTGTGCTAATTGCCGGGGATATAAAAAAAGTAAAAAGACAGTCCCCTGAAGTGAGACTCTTTGGCTGAGGCCCCCATAAGGCAGTCCAGAGAGGCTGTATTCTTTACGGTAGGTGGGAGGAATCGCTGGAGAATCTCAGGGAAGAAAATGGTGTGATCAGGTGGTAGTTTGTAGGTAGGGTGGGTGAGGGGGAAAGACTGGGGACAGGAAGCTCAGGTAGGAGGTACCTACCATAATCTGAGAATCTCAAGATGAAGGCATAAACAAGGGAAATTAATAATGATAATTTCAATAGCACTTCAGGATTTATAAAGCCCTTCCCTTTTGGCGTCTCCACGAAGTAGGAATTCTCATAGAATTCTCATCCTCATTGTACAGATGAAAAAACTGAGATCCATAGATGTTAATGATCACTCCGTAGGTATTGCAGCCAGAATTCAAACCCAGACCTTCTGACTGACAGGCCTCCTAACTCAATGCCCACCACCTCCAAGTAGGAATGGAAAGGAAAGTGTTCCTGGAAGAAAGAGTTGGTGAAGGAAAAATCTGCCAAGACTCAGCCACTTTGCAGTTACTTGGTGCCCCACTTGGAACATTAAGGGGAGCCAATGGTGATGTTTCTTTAGAGAATACTCTGGGGTCAAAGCTAATGGTTGTAAAGCCGAGGGGCTAATAGCATTGGCATGAGGCAGATTTTCTTCCCTTACACAAGCAGCGCAGAGCGGGCTTTTGGCCCATGTTGCTGCCAACTCATCTTCATCTGAAGTGGAAACAATCCCTTTCCTTCTTTCTTTCTCTCTCTCTTTCTTTCTTTCTTTCTTTCTTTCTTTCTTTCTTTCTTTCTTTCTTTCTTTCTTTCTTTCTTTCTTTCTTTCTTTCTTTCTTCCTTCCTTCCTTCCTTCCTTCTTCCTTCCTTTCTTCTTTCTTTCTTTCTTTCTTTCTTTCTTTCTTTCTTTCTTTCTTTCTTTCTTTCTTTCTTTCTTTCTTTCTTTCTTTCTTTCTTTCTTTCTTTCTTTCTCTCTTTCTTTTTTCCTCTCTCTCTCTCTCTCTCTCTTTCTTTCTTCCTCTCTTTCTCTTCCTTCCTTCCTTCCTTCCTTCCTTCCTTCCTTCCTTCCTTCCTTCCTTCCTTCCTTCCTTCCTTCCTCTTTCTCTCCAAGAAGACAAAATATATAGTCAGATTATGGGTTAGTTGAGGATGGCATGAAAAAAATATTTTCTGAGGCCTGGTATAAGTGCTGCCTGATCAGCTAATTGTGAATGTACTATATGTCACTGGGCCTGGGACAGTGCTTGTCAGGAGTATGGAAGCCAAGTTGAGACACAGGGGAAAACTCAGTCATTTTGCCAGTTGGACAGTGTGTGTGTGTGTGTGCGTGCGTGCATGCGTGCGTGCACGCGTGCGCTCGCTCATTTAGGGTGGCCAGATACTATTTCTGAAAAACTAGGTCTAGCCACATGACCTATTGTTAGTGGTCTGTTCGTGTCATATTTCCAAGGGAAAAAGACTCCAGGGCTCCTATGTTGATATCTCCATCAATGCACGTAATAATGAATCTTTTCTTTATCATGTAACTCACATCCATGTTCTCTGTTAAATCCACCACAAGGGGTCTGCTCAAGGGGGCCCTTCTTTGATTTCTCTTGACGTTGGATTCCAATGGAGCCTCCACAGACTCCTCCTCTGATGCTTTGTAATGGCCTGGCAGTGACCCAGAGTTTTCAAAGTCTTTGCCAGCAGGCTCTACTGTGCCAGTATGGCAGGCTTTGAATACAGCCCCAGCCGCAGAGTACATCTGATTTCAGAAGACTAGACTAGCTGAGTACAGAGAAGCTGAGCAACAGTAAACTGGCCATTCATAGTGGTAAACTCTTTGGCTAGTTATCAGAGGGATGTTTCCCAGAAAAAGGGCATGTTGCAGGAGAATGGCAGCTCAGTGAGTGGCTTTAAGGGGATGGACACAGGTGGCTGACCTACTAAGGGGATGGACATCAGTCCTTATGTCACTGATGGAGCACCTGGTCACCTGTGCCATGCTGCAATACTTCCTGAGTCTGTAATGCTCTTACCTCTTTTTCCCAATGCAGTTCTCTTTTATAACTTAGGAGATGGTCTTCAGGGATGGCTAGGTAGTGCAGTGGATAGAGCATTGAACATTTATGTAGCAGTTAATCATGGTATCTTAGGGCATCTGTTATGTTCACATATCTCTTACGACATATTCTTTATGGCATCTCTTCTCTTGAGCTATTATTTGGCAATTCATCCGCTGTTTTAGTGGACACTCAAGCTCCATATGGTAATATGGTAGTGAAGAAAGCTAGTGCAGTCACAGGCAGAGTGATCAGGGATAAATAAATGATAATGGGCCATGCTTGCTGCAGTGTTGTATTCATTGTGAGGCGTTGTATTTTAGGAAGGATGCAAACAAGTTGGAGCATGTTCAGTGAGGGCAACTAGGATGGTGGAAGGTTTTGAATTCATACCCTTTGGGGATCGGTTGAAGGAACTGGGATTGGTTATCCTAGAGAAAAGAAGGCTGCTAGTGGTTGTGGTGGGAAGGGGAGGAAACATGACAGCTGCCTCCAAATATGTAAAGGGAGATTAGACGTCTTCTGCGTGGCCCCAGAAGGCAGAGGAGGTAGCATGGCAAAGAGGGCTTCTCAGGTTCCATGGTGCTGCTCATCCTTCATTTTTGAAGAGGACCAGTGACCACATGGGTGATGATGACTTGACTTGGTTCCATGTTAAAGACCAATTAGAGGAATTCAGAAGTGAAACAAGCAGGTAGTGGGAAGACCTCATTGGAGGAAGGGATGTGTGACCATTTGTTGGCCACAGTGTAGAGGGCATCTTTTTTGGGCAGAGTGAGGTCCCTTACAATTTTGAAATCTTAAATTTTTCCCATGTTTGTGTTTGACTCAGGATTAAAAGAAATTAAAGTAAAAGAAAATGCTACTGTTTATCTTCTTTAGGGAATTTCCTCCAAAGACTATGTCCTTGAGATCAAAGATCTTTCCCCTGTACTACTCCAGAGGGAGTGTAATGGCAACTTTTACATGACTTAAAGTCAAGAAACCTGGTGAATTCAAACCCTTGGTTCATCAGTAACATTACTAGTAAGAGCTAGCTTGCATACGGAGCTTTAAGGCTTATGATAAACTTTCTATATCTTGTTTAATCTTCACAACACCTTTGGGAGCTAGGTGCTATTATCCTTCTCATTTAGCATATGAGGAAACTGAGGCAAACAGTTTAAGTAGTAATAATAATACTTAATATTTATATAGTCCTTACTATGTGCCAGACACTATGCCAAGCACTTTGCAGTTATTATGTCATTTGATCCTGGGAGGTAGGTGCTAATTGGCCCCATTTTACAGATGAGGAAATCGAAGCTAACAGAGGTTGTCACTTACACAAGGTCACCTAGCTAATGTCTGAGACTGGATTTGAACTTCCCAGTGGTAGGCCCAGAGCTCTTTCTACTATGCTAGCTAGCTGCCCGGTTGTGTCCTTCATGACAGGTCATTTAATTTCTAAGCCCCTTCTTTTAAATGGCAGTACTAATACTTACATAAATTATCACCCCCACCGGGTTGTAGTGTAGAACATGCTTTGTAAACCTTAATGTGCCTTGTCAATGTGAGTTATTATGTCTGTGGTCAGTGGTCCCCCAGCCCCAGGGTGGTGTTCTTCTGGTCAGTTGTACAGTATAAAAGCTACTTCATTTAATAGATTGAGGAGGGATCTTGGGGACCAGATTAGAACTACATCAATAATGACAAACACACCTGTTACGCACTTCAGTTTGGCAGTTTCATACATCATGGGTCTGATGGCCGTCTCCAGTCTTTTTTCTGAGGTCACCTTTATTTTCACAAACCCTCAGCCTTGGTCACTTCCTTTCTGCAGTAATTTCTCTCTTAGTTTTACAGTGAGGACGTCAAGATCGATCGGCTCAGATTCCTCTCGTATTATAACCACTTGTTGGCCTTTGGAGAAAGATCTTGCCTTCAGGCTCCCAGCAGCTAACTTCATATTTATAACTGGTTTAAAAACAGTTGTGCTTAGCATGCTCTGGCCCTATTTCTACTAATCTTCTGTCAGAGGAAGCAGAAAGGGTGACTTAGCACTGAAGGCCATTTTAGACTTTTCTTTGTTTCTTGGATGAAGCTATGGAGAACAATTACAACACTAATGATGAAAATAACTAAAATTTCCCTAGCATGTTAAGGTTTACAAAGTGCTTTATAACCCGCCCAGCTCCCCAGTGAGCTATTATGATTCCCGTTTTACAGATGAGAAAACTGAGACTGAGTGAGGTGAGGCAAGGAGAAAGTATGCCATCAAATAAATGTATGAGGAAAGAATAAGATGGTGTGGTCATGTGGCTAGGAGTGACCAAGGGACATCCTCGGATGCCTCATTAGGATGCCTCTGCTGGCATCCTAATGATGTCAGGAGGAAGCAAGGAAGCCTGCTGCTATGATGGATGGATGCCCTGTGGCTTGGATAAACATTCCTAGGATGGGTAGGGATGGATGGGTTGGATCTGTAGTGCTGGAGGAAGTGAACACATCAATGAGCTCATGGATTCCTTTCAGTACATGACTATTTGTGCATTTCTGGGCATCCAGGTGAGAAGGTCTTTCTGCCAGCATTCAGATAAACCCTCTGGCTCCCAGGTCAAAGCTGTTCTTGTGACCATTCAAACCCATGGTGAGGATAAGTTTCTTCCTTTTGTAAGAGAGGAGGTTGTAAACTTAGTAAATCAAGTTGCACCCCCCCCCCACTATGCTTAAAGTAAATGATAAGATACTAAGCCCTGATACATTTGTCACATCTGGATCTTCTGCTTTTTGTGAACGAGTCTTAGACATCTCCCTAGGTTTGGCAGAAAGTCTGTTCAGATGGACTGAGGGGTTGGTTCCCCCTCATGCCTTCTAAACCTACTTTCTCTAAGTGATCTTTTTTTTTGCACATTTCTACTGCTTCTTTTATTAAAAAAATTAATAGTGTTTTTTTTTGTTTTTGTTTTGTCTCTCTCAAACCTCTTCCCATCAGTAGTTTACATTAGTGGGCCAGACCTCATGTCTACATCTCTAGGTTTTGTTTTCTTCTCCATACAAACTAACCATCTGAACATTATATTACCTACAGACAAATTAATTTTGATTGTTCCTGGCTGCCCTCCCCTGGATGCTCTTCAGTTTATCAGTGTTCACTTGGAACTAAAAACCATATTCTCAATATAGTTTTTCTAGGGCAATATATTATGGTATTACCATCTCCCTAGAGCTGGACCTTTTGATCTCAAGCTATCATTCTGTCTGTGTCCTATGGGTTTATTGCCAAACTTCTGGAAAAAGTGAATCCCTGCATTGTTCCTTTATTACTTATGCCTTTCTTCAGCCTTGGCAAAATTACTTCTGCTCCCACAACACTACTGAAACTCAAAGGTCACTAATGATCTTGGTTGGCAAATCCAGTGGTTTCTTTTCTTCTTGACCCCTCTGCAGCACTTGGCACCGTTGACCCCCCCCTCCCCCCGTTCTTCTGGATATTTTCTCTGCCCTTGGATTTAGGCACCAAACTCTCCCGGTTCTTTTGCTGCCTCTCACAATGCCTTCTCTGGCTTCTTCCCTCATGCCTTGTCCTCTTCTCTATACATTGAAATGAATATTTCCTAAGAGTCTGTCCTTTTAACCTCCTGTCTTTCTCAATTTTCTTCCTTAGCAAACTCATGTTTTTCCATCGTTTTTAAACTATTCTTACTTTGCAGATGACTCTCAGATCTGAATTTCCAGCCTTGATCTCTCTGGGCCGCTTTAGACCCAGATTTACAGCTGCCTACAAGACATCTTTACTTGGGCATTATATTGGTACCTCAACCTCTAAAATCAAGCTAATTATTATGGAATCTTACTGGAAGGAACCTCAGCGGCCACCTTGTCTAATTCATACACCAAAAGTACTCACTCTAATTTAAGCTCTCAATTCATTGTAGCATCTTTGCTCAGTTAGGTGACATGGTAGGTAGAGAGTGAGATCTGGAGTCAGGAAGACCCAAGTTTAAACCTAGCCTCAGTAGCTTCCTGGCAGTAGGATTCTGGCCTAGACACTTAACTTCTCTCTTCCTCAGTGTCCTCATGTGTAAAATGTTGATAATAATAGAATCTACCTCCCAGGGTTGTTGGGAGAATCAAATGAGATGATATTTTATAAAGCACTTTGCAAACATTAAAGTGTTATACAAAATGCTATTATTCATTCATCTGTCTATCTATCTATTTATCTATCTATCCTCCAAAACTTGCTCCTGTTTTTGACTTCACAGTATCCTTTGTTTCATCCACTGTCACATTTTGGTTGAGCTCATTGAGGGCAGAGACCGTCTTTCGCCTCTTTTTGTATCCTTAGCGCTTAGCACAGTGCCTAGCACATAGTACACACTTAATAATGGTTTCTTTATTTATTATTTTTACCCTTCCCTCCCTCACACATCTCTCATAGCAAATTACTCACCAAGGCCTTTTGATTCTGTCTTCTCAATGTTCCCTTCCTCCCTATCCTGACACCTACCTAGTAAAGGTGCTTATTTCCACCTGCTTATACTATTCTGATAGCCTCCTAATGGGTTTTCCCATTCCTATCAATGTATCATTCATGTTGCTGCCAAGCTTATCTTCATTATGAACAAATCTGGTTGTGTTATACCTCTGCTCAAAACCCTTCAGTGACTCCCTCTCATCTATTAAGTAAAAAGCTGAAACGTCTTCAAGTCTTATATTGTAGGTCCTCCATGATCTGGTGTATCATTCTCTCCCACTGCTTTCCTCTAAGTACACAGCACTCTACCAAACCAAACTCCCCATGCCCTGTGTCTCGTGCTTTCCTCCCCTGTGCCCTTACTTATTCTGTTCCCTTTTCCTGGAATGTTTTCTACTCCTTTAATTGTTAAATCTCTACCTTTTTCTCTTATCTTTGTTTACATACCACCATCTCCAGAAGACCTTCCCTAATCACCATAGTTGTTAATGACCTTTGCCTCTTTGAATCTCACAGAAGAATTCTCTCGCTCTCTCAGTAGGTTTATACTTGCTCCTTTATTATGCATTTAACAGTAAATGTTAGCTTCCTGAAGGCAGAGATTTCTTTCCTTTTTTTTTGGTCTCCAAACACTTTGCACAGCATATTATACATAAGGCAATAGGTCCTTAATAAATGTGTGCTTTTATTGATGGATCATATATTATTCTGTATTGTGTTATTAGTGTAGGTCAATCCAACAGACATTTAGGATATATCTTTTATATACATAGCTCTGGGGATTCAAAGATAAACATGAAAAAACAATCTCTGACCTTAAAAAGCTTGCATTTGGCTCTACTTGGTAAGCCACAGATCCCCTTATTAGATTGTAAATTAAGACAAAGATATATTTTTTATCTGAACTTTGCATAGCAAGTACACACCAGCTTCTTTTCACAGAATCAGGCCAGCTAGATCTTCCCATGGGAGTCCTAGAGGGTGCCCTGAAGTATTGGGGGTGTCTTTCTAATGCTCTCAGCTTAGGTCCCCCTTCTGAGTATGTTTTCCCTATAGTTAACTATCAGTGAGTGGCCTCTCAGACTCTTGAAACTTATTCTCCTGACTTTTTGAAACTCACAAGGTAGGTAATCTCCCTCACCAACAACAAAAGAATAAATAGCAGGATAAAGAACTGGAGCATAGTTTCATGGGGCCATGTGTCATCCTCAGAGAGGGCCTGAGGCCTCCCTGCTTCCATCATGGTACCTCACCAGATATGTCAGAGGAGGAGTCAAACCCAGAGCAAAAATCCACCAAGAGAGACGAGGCAAAGAGAATGGTCAAGGACCTGGTCAGCAAGTGCTTTCCTACCTTTCCAGTCTTTTTACAGCTTACTCTCCTCCATATATTCTTTCATCCAGAGAGCCAGGGACAATGGCCTCTTTGCTGTTCTTCACACAGGATGTTGTGTCTTCCATCTCTGTGCATTTTCATTGGCTATCCCCCATACCTAGAATACTCTCCCTCCTCATCTTCAGCCTCATGGCTTTTTTCTAAGACAACTCAAATTCCACCTTTTTCAGGAGGCCTCTCCTGGTCTCCCCAACTCCTTGTGCCTTCCCTGTGAGTTGGCCTTCCATTCACACTGGATGTATCCTATACGTAATCTAGTTATTTATATTTCTTCCCCATCAGAATAAGCTCCCGGAGGGCAGGAATGGTCTTTGCATTTCTTTGTCTTCCCAATGTTTAATACAGTGTTCTGCACATAGTAAATGCTTAACAAATGCTTGTTGGTTGAGGGACTGACTGTTGAATTGAAGACAAAGTTCACCCACTTCACATTTTTTCCCAATGTCTTTTTAAAGGTGTGTAGAGAAATAGATGCCAGGTGTAGGGGTATATAGGGCACAGCTTGGTGGGATCATGGCCACTGAGCCATGTTAATTGGCCAAGTTAATTATAAAAGAATTTTACTCAGAGATTCAGAGAGGCACTGTGGCAGAGTGGATTGAGACCTCGTTGTGAAGTGAGGAAGATTTAAATTCCAGTCCTTCTTCTGATGGATACATACTTGGTGTGTTAGCCTGCGCAGATCACAGTAATCTGGGCAACCCTCTGACTCTGAGTTGCAGAGAGGATGCTGATCTTTGGTAGAGGGAATTTTCCTTACCTGCAAGTTTCCTATATTAATAAAATCACAGGTCCAGTCCCTATCCGAAAAAGATTTAATTGTAATGCTACTATCAGGGCAAGGGAGCTTCTTTGGTCTTCTCCTTCAGGCCAAGCCCACTTCTTTAAAAGAAGGGACCCCTCTCTTTCTCAATGTTAACAGAAAATTGGTTATCAATATTTAATATGTATACAGCCTTCTCTGGGGTGTATGGGGTGCTCGGGGAGGACTGGCACCTCAGCCATGAGGGCTTGCGAGCCCTTTTCAGGGCTGCTCATCCACTTTTGGTATCCACCTCTCATGCACCTCTCACCTGTGGCTCCAAAAGTTGTAGCAAGTGCAATGGCCGCACCCTATAAAACCATTTTGGCAGACAGGCTAAACCAGGTTGCGGGTCACTGACAAGTCTTGAACCCCTTGGTGATTTAGTGGGATGTCCACCCCAACCATGTGAAGACTTCCTCTGGATGGATAGGTGGATGAGAACAATATGTTCCAATGGCCCTGAAGGTGGCTGAAGCAGGCACTGTGGAGCATTCAGAACTTAGACATTGAAGATCATAGGTCTTCCGCAGAATCCTGGGCTGAGCAGTTGTCAGTAGTCTTGACTTTTGTCCTGCCACCGGACTTCGATGACTCTCAGGAGAGAGTGAGCCTGATGACCCTGAGCAACTCTGCCTTGCTGAAATCCCGTTTATAGGCAAGTTACAACATCACTTGATGTTGTCCTTGGTCCTTTTAGAAACAAAGGACAAATAACAACAGACTTCTCTGTAACAACCGCCAGATAAAAAAGTGCCTGTCTTTCGTACCCTCAACGCATCACATTTCCATCCAGAGATACAACTAGGATATTTCATGGAGGACAAACACCAGCTGAGGGTGGTGGGGTGGAGACAGTGGTGCAGAGGATGGTCTGATGGGAGGGGATGAGGAGATAACACATAAGAGTCCAAACTGCAGGGTCAAACCTGTTAGCGTGGTGGGCAGTTGGTGAGACTTGGGAAGGATTGTGGGGAATGGCAAGCCCTGGGGATTCTTGGGTTGGCAGCTTGGGGCTAGGCAAGAGATGTGGACATATCTCGATTTCTCTAATGAGGAAATGCTCCACTTCGAGGAGTTTTCCTCTCTCTCTCCTCTCTCCCCCCACCCAGTAGTGCCCCTGGAGCAAAGTCTTGCTTTCTTTTCTCCTTATAAACACCGAAACACTTCTACAACACATTTTAACCCACCTTATATAATCTTTCTAATGTTGGTTATTCTGCCTGTCACCTTAAAATGTTTGCATGTTCTTATGAAAACATCCCAGCCACAAAATCCCCCTTGATTTTTCCATTTTTTCTCAGTGTAAACATTGGCATTTGTCTTGTGGTTGCATTCTTTAGATTCTCTCCTTTTCCCAGGGTCAGCATTCCTTGGACATTCTCTTCTCTATCACTACAGATTTTTCACTGTTTCACGGTTTGTCTGATATTACCTAGGAGAGTCACTCAGAGCCCCAGCCATTGGCCCAGCTCAGCCGTCAAGTTCCCTTTTCATTCAAAATGCTAGTATTATTACCTCACAGAGGAGTCATTGCTCCTACATAGAATCACACGATCACACAGAATCATAGCATTTCAGAATGGGAAGAGGCCTCTGAAGAGGCTGTCTATTCCAACTCATGGCTGAAAAGTAATCCCTCTACAACATCCCCTACTAATTGCCTTCCCGCCTCTGCTCAGAGATGGCCAATAAGGGGAACCCAATACCTCCCAAGACAGGTCATTTTGTTTTTCTATAGCTGCAGTCATTAGGAAACTTTTCCCTACATTGAGCTCAAATATACTCTGCCTTGAATCTCCTCCATTCATTATTCCTAGTTTTGCCCTTTTGGAAAAGGGCAAAACGAAAAAGTTTAATCCATTTGCCAAAAAACTGTTTGAACGTTGGCATTATGTTCACCTGAGTCTTCCCTTGTCTAGGCTAAATGCACCCAGTTCCTCCAACTGATCCTTAAATGGTATGGACTCAAGACCCTCTACCAGCCTGATAACCCTCCCCTGGACACTCTCTAGCTAATCAGCATCCTTTCTAAACTATGATGCCCACAACTGAATACAACCAATACTCCACTTGTGGGATGACCAAAGCAGAGTGCAGTGGGACTATTACTTCCATGTTTCTGAAAGCATTGTCTCTCTTAGTATATTCCAAGAGCATGCCTGGTGAAGAGGAAGATTGTGAAGCTTGGATAGTGGTTCATCCCTGTATCACTCTCTGAGAGCTGTATGGCATAGGGACACTCCATCTATGTGGAATAAAAGGTGTTATTCTTGTCCTAAAAGATCTTTCCTTGTGGGAGAATCCGTTCTTGATTCCGCCAATATATTTGTAGGATCTAGGGCTGAAAGGGACCTTAGTGGTCTCTGCATCATTTGGGCCATTTAGTTCAATGCTGTGATTTTACAGATGAGGAAAATGGGGCCCAGAGAAATAAAGTGACTTACACTCAAAATAGGGGCAGCTAGGTGGAGCCATAGAGCACAGAGTGCCTGGCCTGGAGTCAAGAAGACTCATTTTCCTGAGTTCAAATATGGTTTCAGACACTTGCAAGCTGGTTGACCCTGGGCAAGTCACTTCACCCTGTTTGCCTCAATTTCCACATCTGTAAAATGAGCTGGAGAAGGAAATGGCAAACCACTCTAGTATCTCTGTCAAGAAAACCCCAACTTGGTTTGGGTTTCACACAGAACCAGACATGACTGAAAAGACTTGACAGCAACAACCACACAAGTCATCAACAGTAGATCTGGGATTAGAACTCCAGGTCTTCTGTCTCTAAACCCAGTTCTCTTTCCACTATACTATATTACCTCCTCCCTGAAGCTTAATTGGTTGGTCTTGAATCACCCTGGATATCAAACCTTTCACGAAGAGTCAGGTGGTAGTATAGAGGCACCCGGAATCAGGAGGACCTGAGTTCTCTGATACTTAATATCTGTGAAACCCTGGGCAAGTTGTGTAACCTCTGTCTCAGTTTACTCATCTCTAAAATGGTCATATAACAGCACTTGCCTCCCAGGGTTGTGAGGATCAAAGGGGCTATTTTTAAAGTGTTTTGCCAGCCTTAAAGTGCTATGTAAGTATTAGCCATTTATTCTTCTTAATTCTTATTATTTGGCTTGGAGTCAGGGTAGAGAATGGGTAATGGAGCAGATATGGTCACATTTAGAAGTCATTGAGTGAATGATTTCAGTTCACAGGTTCAGGAAGACCTTGGATGCATAAAAGTCTTTTTTGAGGGATAAGTAGTGTCCTAAGATTCAGGGAAGATGATAAGGAACACCAAATTCAGCTTCCCTGACCTTTAAGCTATCCTCCAGCGAGCCGGCAGTCCTCATTTCTGTCTGGTGTTGCAGAAAAAGCCCTGGATTTGAAGTCAGACTACATGGGCTCTATATTTTATGTTCCTGATTAACTGATTAACTAACCCTGTCTGAGCTCTGTGATTCTGGTCAAGTCACTTAAAAATGGGGCTTACAATCCTCGTTCTATTTATATCACAGGGTTGTCGTGATATAGCTTGTAACCCTTAAAGGTCTGTTAAAATGCAAGTTGTTAAGTGTTTCTCACAAATTATATTTTTCCACTTAATAGTATTTTATTTTTCCAATTACATGTAAAGATAATTTTCAGCATTCACTTTTATCAGATTTTGAGTTCCAAATTTTTTTCTCCCTCCCTCCTTTCTCTCCCTCCTCCCCAAGACGGTCATACATGTACAATCATATTAAACATATTTCCACATTAGTCATGTTGTGAAAAAGAATCAGAAGAAAAGGGGAAAAGCACAAGAAAGAAAAAAACAAAAAGAGAAAATAACATGGTTCAATCTGCCTTCGGACTCTATAGTTCTTTCTTGGGATGTCCCATAAATTATATATTCCTGACATGATAGAGAATGTACAGGGGTACAGTGGACAGCTGCCATCCAGGATGGTGGGGCAGGGGCTGAGTCATCTCACCACTGCCCCCAAGTGTCAGAGAGTTCTTACTCCATCCTCATGCTTCCAGCTCTAAAGACTGAGTCAAGGGTCCCCAATGGCAGCTGCTGCCTTGATAGTGTTTGTAATCCATTGGCAGTTCTCCGTGAAGGTGGGCCTGGGATCCACTCCACAAATCTTTCTTACCTGTGGAGATTGGAGTTTCCTTAAACCACCAGGAGCCTCTATAGGAGGTGATAATTAATCAGAAGCTTGGAAACTTGAGAATAGTCTCTTTGGCCTCTTTCTCTAGTCTTCAATTCCTTTTATATCTCAATGGAAATATGTCCTTGGCTGGTCTGGGAGGACATCCCATTTTAACGGTAATAACTCACATTTATTGGGGCTGATGTAGTGGGAAAAGTTCTTGATTTTGAATTAGAGAACTTGGAATTGTATCCTGCATTCATTATGCTACCAGAAACCTTGGGCAAGTGGGCTAACGTCTCTGAGCCTCAGTTTCTTTCTTCTACACATTGGAGGTGGGGTCGGGTGGGAAAGGTTGGAGGAGATGATCTCTGAGAGATACACTCTTTGTCTAAATCTTACAGTCCTCTCACTTTGAGTCATGAGACTTGGTTTTGCAATCTAGCCCTGATACCTTTTAGCTGTGTGACAGGTGATGGACAAGTTAATTAGCTTCTCTGAACATTGGTTTCCTTATATGTAACATGTGAATCATGAGACCATGCCCTCCCTTAGTGCAGCAAGGTAGTGCCGTGGTTAGAATGCTGGGCCTGGAGTCAGGAAGACCTGAATTCAAATTTGGCCTGAGAAACTTACTAGCTGTGTGACCTTGGGCAAGTCAATTAACTTATGTTTGCCTCAGTTTTTTCATCCATCAAATGAGCTGGAGAAGGAAATGGCAAAACCACTTTGGCATCTTTGCCAAGAAAACCCCAAAGAGCTGGACTTGGGCTGAAATGACTTAAATAGCAGCAATAACAACCTTACCTTACCAAGTTGTTGAAGGGAAGGTGCTCTGTAAATGTTAAGGCACTATATAAATAGAAATTATTATTATCACTTTATAGTTATAAAATTCTTTAACTACATTATCTTATTTGATCCTCACATTGATTTTTAGGTAAATCATTTAAATTTATACTCATAACTTTACAAAGAGGTAGCTTACTTAGCACAGTGCCTGGCACTTAGTAGGTACTTAATAAATGTTGATTGATTGATTGGGTTGGGAGTATTATAGCTTCATTTGCATTTCCTTTATTGAGTGCCTCCTGCATGCCTGCTTCTGTGTACCCTAGGGTCATAGACTTAGAGCTGGAAGGGGCCTAGCCATCCAGTCCAGCCCCCTCACTTTACAGGCGAGATAGCTGAGGCCCACAAGTGACTTATCTGAGGCCACACAAGTATAAGTGGCAAAGATGGGATTTGAACCCACATCCTGTGATTGAAAATCGGAGTCTCTTTTTAACTATTCCACATTGTAGCAGAGGAGTAAAAAAAAATGCATTTACTGCTTCAGGCAGATCCAGGTCAAAGGGAAGGAGTCTCGCAGGGGAGGAAATGAGCCTTGGGCAGGGTTTTGAAGGAATAGAATTGGATTTAGTGAGGTGTATAGGATAAAATGAAAAGCGTACTGGGCTAGGAGGGTCTAGTTCTGGCCTGGTACTTAGCAGCCGAGTGACTTTTGAACTTTTCTGAGACTCAGTTTCCCCATCTGTAATGACCCTCCAGAATTTGTCTACAAGCTTCAGCTGCTTTCTCACCCTGTGATTTCCCACCTCCTCCCGCTTTGTCCCCTTTTTGTGAGTTCTTCCAGGGGTCTCCATGTTAGGGAGCGTCCCAGGCTGGACATCTTTCATTCCCCACTTGGCTCTACTTTTGACTCTCTGGACTTTGCCACCATTTCCTTCTCCCAAACATCTCTCCCTTTCTTTTCAAGTCCCTTCTGTGGGTCATCTTCCCCCATTAGAATGTAAGCTCTTTGAGGGGAGGGAAAATTTTTTTCCCCTGCTTAGCACAAGTGCCTGGAATATAGTAAATACTTAATAAGCATTTATTGCTTGCCACCGATCACTTTGATTTTATCTACTTAAGCAGCTTCAGTGAGGGAACTCCACGAGTAAGGATGTTAACCCATATGTAACTCAGATAAATGATTTGTTGTCCAGTTGTGTCCTACTCTTCGTGACCTGGTTTGGGGTTTTCTTGACAAAGATTCTGGGGTGTTTTGTCATTTCCTTCTACAGCTCGTTTTACAAATGAGGAAACTGAGGCAAACAGGCTTAAGTGACTTGTCCAGAGTCACACAGCTAGTAAGTGTCTGAGGCCAGATTTGACTCAGAAGAATGAGTCTTCCTGACCGCAGGCCCTGTACTCTATCCACTGTGCCACTTCAATGAAGCCAAATAGAGATTGATCAACTAGCAGAGGGCCAGGTAGAATTTGAATCCAGGCCTTCTTGACTTCTAGCTGAGCATCCTGTTCACAATGCCTCCTGACTCCTATTTTCCTTAGCTATAAAATGAGAGTGATACTTCATAAAGTTGTCTTGATGATCACATGAGATAGTATTTGTGGAAGTGCTTTGTACACTTGAAAGCACTCTATGATGGCAGGTATTATTAAGTCACGGTTGAGATTTGAACCCAGAGGGCTTTCCATTCCAAGCCCGGAGCTCTGTGACTAGTCAGCACTCCCATGGCTTATTTCTTTTGCCAGTACCACCTGGAGGTGAAGATAGACATTATTTATGCATCAGATATTCTTCCCCAGGGCTTTGGATACCAATTTGCTGAGAGAAGGAGGGAAACAGCCAAGGTTTATGGGGCTAAATACGGCTTACCCCATTACGTCACCCGGCAGCTCTCTGAAGAAAACCTTTGCTTTTGAACATATTAATGAACCCTTTCATCTGAAGGAGCATTTCTCCTTCTTCTGTCTCTTGATCAGGAATCATCTAAGCATTTCAAAATGCCATGACCTCCTGATTAATCATGTATTGTACATCTGACAAACTACATTTCATGGACTGGCTTTTCTGGTGAAGGAGGCCCACAACTTTGGCTTCCTCTTCCCTGCTCCTTTACTCTTCCAGTGGGTGTCTGGTTGATTCCCACTAATTGTGGGAACCAAGATGCTTTTAAGCCTGCTGGACACCAATCCTGGTTAACTCTTTGCCTCTGCAGTGCTATTGCGGTGGGTTCCGAGTAGCTACAACGTTCTACAAATTCGCATGTATTTATTTCTTTAAAATTTATGTTCCAACAGCTTCAGAGAGCACTTAGGTTAAGGTGACAAGCCTGCGAATATCTGCTAATCCATTTAGTGTCTCTGAATCATGAGAAATAGATTGTTTTCCCATGAAAATAGCAGGTCTGGTTTAGACATATCTCCTACCCTCCACAGAATAACTACACTTTCTCAGTGAATCATAGAGAAACTCCATCACCACATGAGGATACAGGTTTGGCTATGACTCTAGCAAGTAAGAGAGAGAGAGAAGTCTAAAAGAAGAAGGCCTCATGATGATGTGTGTGTTAAAATGGGAACAAAGATCAGTATTAGTGCAGTGGAAATAGTGCTGCCTTTACAGTCAAAGGATTAGAATTCAGATCCTGTCTCTTGTTACTTCCTACCCCTGTGTCCTTGGGCAAATCACTAAATATCTCTTTGCCTCAGTTTCCTGCCCCGTAAAATAAAAGGGTTAAACCAAATGACCTCCGACTATGAGGTCTAACTCTATGAGCCTATGAACTGCTTACTTGGTTAATTCCTATCCTTCAGTCTCTAGTGGTAGAGGGGCATTTCAGAAGCTTTAATATGCCTCATTGATCTTATTGATGAGAAAACAGGGGATCAGAGAGGTCGTTGCTTCCTCTAGGACTTGCTCTGTGTAGCAAGCAGCAGAGTCAGCATTTGAACCCGTGTTCAAACCTATGTCCTGGCTTTTTCCCACTATTTCACATTTCCTTGTATGGGACGGGCTGCCCTCAAGCCTGGATTCTTTTCTTGACAGGTCTTGAGTATATATCAGTTAGAGCTTCTGTATCTCTTGCTGATTTAGCCTTTTACATTTTCATGCAGGTTTACTTTTTTTTTTTTTGCAGACAACTATGATCATATTCGTTGATATTGTCTGGAAGGATCCCATCTTGTAGTTTTAAGGGCCCCCAGCTCAGGGCATTATAAGGAAAAGCAGGGCCTAGATGCATTTTGCTGTCTTTGAATTAGTCTAAGGAAGCATAGGGTTTTTGAGGCAAGAGTATGAGTCCTTTTCATGATTGTGCGTAGCACCATTTCCTATCTTCATTCAGTTTTCTCTAGAGGTCTGTTATATCTAACTTTTCAAAAATTCTGTTTGCCTCCTTAACTTCTTGTTTATTTTGTGGTTAGATTTATCTAGTTCTGAGAGGGGTAAGTTGAGGTATTAGTTTTGCTGTTTATTGTCTCCTGTAACTCACTTAATTTCTCCTTTAAGAATGTGGATGCTATACTACTTGGTGCATATATGTTTAGTATTGATATTACTTCATTGTCTATGGTACCTTTTAATAAGATGCAGTTTCCTTTTCTCTTTTAATCAGATCTATTTTTGCTTTAGCTTTGTCTGAGATCATCATTGCTACCCTTCCTTTTTTTTAATTTCAGCTGAAACATAATGGATTCTGTTCCACCCCTTACCTTTACTCTGTGTGTCTCTGTGCTTCAAGTGTGTTTCTTGTAAACAACACATTGTAGGATTCTGGTTTTTAATCCACTCAGCTATCTGCTTTCACTTTATGGGAGAGTTCATCCCATTCACATTCACACTTATGATCACTAACTGTGTATTTCCCTCCATCCTGTTTTTCTTCCTGTTTATTCTTCTCTCTCTTTCACCCTTTACTTCCTCTCCAGTGTTTTGCCTCTGACCACCTCCTCCCCCAATCTGCCCTCCCTTCTGTCAGTGCCCCCCACCCCTGACAGCACCATTTCCTGCAGCAAACCCTGATTCTGATGGCTCATCACGATGTGGAGGAGAATCTGTAACCTGTGCTCTATAAGGTTACGCTGGAAAAGTTTTGTTTTTTTTTTATCAGATTTATCACAGAAACTTTCCTCAAAACCCTGTGATGGTTTCTTGTTGTCTACTTTAAAAAGTCCAGAGTCCTTTACGCGGCCTTCAAAGTCCCCCACAACCTGCTACCTCCCTTGTTCTCTAGCCTTCTTTCACCCCTTCACATCCAGCTATGTCCCTGATAAGCTGGAGGATTTGCTATCACTTGCCCATATCTAGAGGCTTCCCAGTTCTGGGCATTTGCTTACATTGATCTCTATCCCTGGAATGCTTTCTTCTTGCCCCAGCTTCAGCCTCTGGAAATTCTACCCACGTTTCAGGACCCTATTTCAATGTCACCTAGTCTAAGGAATTTCTTTGATTTTATCCCAGTTGAAAATGATCATCTGTTCTTGCAGTTTCACATAGAATTTTGTATCAATCTTATTCTATCCTCATTCTTTTGCATTTTGATTATTGCATTTTTGTGTGTAATAATAACTAATAGCTAACATTTATATCGCACTTACTATGTAATGTGCCAGATACTGTGCTAAATGCTTTACAAACATCTCATTTGATCGAAATAGGTGCTTTTATTTCCCCCATTTTACAGATGAGGAAACTGTGGCAAACAGAGTTTAATTGACTTGACTTGGTGGGTAGGTTAGTTGACTTGTACTTGTCTGAAGCAGGATTTGGAATCAGGTCTTCTGTTGAATCAATACCTTCTCTTCTATTACTAGATTTTAAGCTCCATAAGGACAGGGACTGTGTCTTAATAATCTTTGCATCCATGCCAGAGCACAGCACAGTGCTTTGTGCTTAGTGGGTACTTAATTCTTCCACATAGTGGCTCCTTAATTCTTTTTTTTTAATTTAGGGAGGAATAGCTGATTTTATCCTATAAGACACAGCACCTCTGTGGTAAAACTTAATTAGTTTTGAAAGGATTTTTGAAAAAAAAAAGTTTAATTCATGGTATCAATTTAGTTCCAGATACAAAATGTTTCATAAAATTACAATTTACACTCCCATTTGAATATCTCACTTAAACTTACTAATTCAAGAAAAGGAAACCACAGGTGGGTATGAATATAGCCAAAACAAAAAACAGAATACCTACTTTACTATGACCTCCTAAAACAGTTCATAATTTTCTTAGCTATACTGATTTAGAAAATGAATGACATCTATATATTATAATTAAAAAGTTAATTATCTCCACCATATTTGTATAAACTAGGTTCTGGTCAATATATGTTTTAAACCATCAAGAATTATTAATTAGTCAAGTAACATGCTAAACTACAAGACACTAGGAGGAAACAAAAAATTTTTTATTTGTAAGTTTCTGTGGACGATCACAATCGTCAGAGAGAAGTCCACATCAATCATCCTATCCAAAAGGGTACGTCCAACTTAAGCTGTCTAAAGGAAAAGGGCACTCTTTATGATGGGATAAAGAAATAGAAATGTCAGTCTTATATGCCTCAATCATAAAAATGACTCCTTAATTCTTGAAAAATGTAAGTACTGTACCTAATTCTCAAACAATTTGAGGACTTAAGTTCTTGTAGGTACTTAAATAGCAGGTCAGATCACATTTAGAGTACTTAATGTGTTGGATTTTGGGGGTCCCATTTGGGGAAGGACTCTGACAAGCTAGAGGACATCCAGAAGAGGGTAGGTACAATGGTGAGAGGACTGAAAACAAATCCATATGAGAATACCATAAAGGAAGTAGGGCTGTTTAGCCTGAGTAGGAGAAGATGTGTGTGTGTGGGCATGGCGATTGACTTCAGGCATTTGAGGGGCTACTGTATACAAAAAACTACTAGACTCATTCTGCTTGACCTCAGAGGGTAGGTCTAGGAGTAATGGGTGGCAACTATGGAGAGGGAAGTTTAGACTTGATCTAAGGAAAGGCTTCCTAGGGATTGATTGAGTTGGCCCAAAATGGAATCGGCCGCTCTGGGAGACCTTCAATCAGAGGCTGGACTGTCACCATGAGTGATGTTATGGAGGGAATTCTTGTTTAGGAATGGATTGGATTAGACCTTCCCTGAGGTCCTTCCCATTTCTGAGAGGCCATGATTCAACGAGTAGATGGTTGTTGAATGAATCAGTGAATGAACAAATCTAGATACTTGGGAAATCCAGTTAGCTGCCAGAAAGTTACTTGGTGAGCATGAAATCAGGGCAGAGAGAGTCAAGGGATATTGTCCCTCGGGGGATAAGAGAATGTGGTGTGCCATCCCAGCTCCATTCTGTAGTGTACCTTCCCAATGACTGAAATCCATGTGTCTACCAGCTGTAGTGTTTCTCTCTGCTTTACAGATACGGAGATAATATTCTAGTTCATTTCTTCTGTGAAAATTCTTATTTTTCTAGAACCCCTCAAGGTTCTACCCTCTCTGTTTGCATTTGGGATTACTTCAACCCTTTTTATTTCAACATATTTTTCCTGATGTGTTACAGTTCTTCTGTTTACATATGGTTTTTCATGAATTACATCTTAGGCTGGCTGTTTCCTGATGACCATGTATGGGCCCATGTTATGAGAATGACTGTAGAATTCTTCATCAGTAAGAGAATGGTAACCTCCATGTTAGGTTAGGCAGCTTCTGGGAAGACTTCCTTCCTGTAAACGGCAAATCCCATCTAGAGCATGTGGATCCTTGTTAGCATCAGCCCCACAGAGTGGCCCTTACTCACCTTGTCCTTTGTGTTTGAGGGTACTTCACAGTTTGGAGTCCATAGCCCTCTAGCCACTACTAACAATCCAAGCTTCTACATACAATGGCACTCCAGTGGACACCTGCTCTCATGGGTATGGGTGACCTTTCACCAGAGCAGATTGAAGCTTATTCATTCCTTCATATCCCATGTGACTCCTGCCTGTGCCCTTCTTTTAAATCCCTCATAGAGGAACCATCCAATCTTCTGGAGCCCTTCCATTGGTTCTTTTGATGTTCCATGACTATCAGTGCAACACCGGAGATTGTAGGATCATAGGCTTAGAGTTGGAAGGGGCCTTAGAGAGCATCCGGCCTAACATACCTATGTGGTGCAATGGATAGACCATAAGATTTGGGGTCAGGAAGACTTGAGTTCAAATCCATTCCCAGACACACTAGCAGTATGACCCTGGATAAGTCTTTTAATTGTTCTGTGCCCCAGTGTCCTCATCTGTAAAGTGAGAATAATAAAAGCACCTACATTCCATGGTTGTTAAGTTAATATGGATGTATAAATGTGTTTTATATACACATGCAAATATATGCATAAATGTATTTATATATGAAAATTACATGCATGAAAACATTTATATAGATATATTTGAGTTTGTATATGTATCCTTTTCAGACTTTAAGATGCTTTATCATTATTGTTAATTATTATTTTATAGAATGGAAACTGAAGCTCAGAAAGGTAAAGAGATTTGCCAAAGGTCAGAGCTACTAAGTAGCAAATATTGAATCCAGGCTCTTGTAAGCAAATTCAGTGTTTTTTCCACTATCATGCTTAAATTCTCCCCCTCCTCTCATGCCCTTTCTCCACCATATGCCTCCTTGAGGATGTCTTTCATGGCCCTTCTTGCACAGAAGTCATCGTTGGCCACATGCTGCAGCCTCATCACGCCTAAAGTGCATCTTCCCATTCGCCTTTGGGTAGGCTGCCATTGTGATTCTTCTGAGCTCATGGCATTCCATGATTTGCAGCCGTATGCCATCAGCGGGTGAATGTTTTAAAGCAGGGATTGCAAGAAAACTTAATGAGGTTTTCCACCAGAGATTTAAAGTAGCTTTGTGACATTCATCAGGTATAATTTGAATTTCAAGTCGTTTTCTAGCAGAAGAGGAATAGGCAACATTAGAGTAAAAATGACCAGAGCTCTCTGCCTTGAAAGATTGACGATCATCCCCAGGAACAGTGAAGATTGTGGTGCCTTAGGGGGTGTGACTTTGGGAGAGAAACTTTCTGTAGGTAATGAAAGCCCTGGAACTAGGACCTTCCTAGAAACAGGGGTGATGTATTTGGGGATTTTAATTTATTTTTTGTTTAAAATGCATCCTTTCAATTAAGTTCAGCAAATATGTGCAAAGTACTGTGCTACATGTGGTGGTTATAAGGAAAAATGGAAGCTGTTGTTGGGTTAAAACAGCTTGCATTCAACTAGATGAATATTTCTATGTAGACATACAAGGAAATACAGTGTGGATGCCAAATTAAAAAAAAATAATTCTGGAGCGAGAGGCAGTATCTTGTAGGGCCTCCACCATCGAGTTCTCGGCAGGACTTCCAAGGAGGCTTGGGATTCCATGAGGTGGGAGTGAAGGAGTGCATTCTGGACATGGGGTACCACTTGTATAGTCATGGAAGGCAGAGATGGCATGTCATGTGATGGGAACAGATTGACTGGAATGAAGAAGGTGAGTAATATGAAATGGAAAGGTGGTGGAGCGAGCAGATTGTGGAAGGCTTTAAATTGTGGACTGAAGATTTTTTTTTAAATTTTATTTTAAGAGCAATAGGGAGCCATTGAGAATTTCTGAAGGGGGAAGGTTGAACCTGGTCTGATATGCATTCTAAGAATATTAGTTTGGATTGTGCGATGACCGACTTTGATAGACTTAACTCTTCTCAGAAATACAGTGATCTAAGACAATTCCAAAAGATTCATGATGGAGAATGCTGTCCATATCAAGAGTCTGAATGCAAATAGAAACATACTATTTTTTCTTTTTTTCCTTTCTCATGGTTTTTCTCTTTTGTTCTGATTCTTCTTTCATAACATGACTAATGTGGAAATATGTTTAGTATGATTTAGCATGATTAGTATAGTATGATATATCCTATATCAGATTGCTTGCCGTCTTGGGGAGGGAAGAGGGGAAGGAGGGAGAAAAAAATTTGGAACTCAAAACCTTATAAAAGAAAAAAAGAATATTAGTGTGGTATCTATGTGGAGGATGAATTGGAGGGGGGAGACTGGAAACCAATTAAGATACTATTGTGATGATCCATGCAAGCGGGGATGAGGGCTTAACTTAGTATAGAGGCTCATTGTTAAGGGCAAGTACCGTACCTTAGTAATTAAAAACATCTCAGTGCTGGGTGTGGTGGCTTATGCCTGTAGTTCCAGGGGAGGCCGAAGCTGGTGGATGGATTGCATTCAGTTCTGAGCTGCAGTAGGGCTGTTTAGTCTTCAGTTTGGCTGAGCAGCCGATCTGGTGACTGCACCAAGTCTAGCATCAGTATAGTGAGCCCCTGAGAGTGCAAAGCCACCATACGGCCTCAATAGAGGCAGATAGGCCCAAGCTGGGAAAATGGAACAGGTTAGAGCTTCTGTGCTAATGATTGGAATCAAACCCGTGAGTGGTTACTGTACTTCTAGCCTGGGCAAGATTGGGAGCCCTAGCCTTAAAACAAAACAAATGGGCCTTACGCATAAATTTTTGTTTTGATGTTGTTGTTCAGTTGTGTCCTACTCTTTGTGACCCTTGGACCATAGCATGCCCCACCCTTCTATCCTCCTCCCTCTCTAAGTCTGTACAAGCTCACATTCCTTTCTTCCATGACACTATCTATCCATCTAGTTCTCTGCCATCCTCTTCTCCTTTTGCCTTCAATCTTTCCCAACATGAGGGTGCCTGATAATTGGTGCCCAGGCATCATGCCATGGTAGGACTAAAAAGACATTTGGATTTGGAGTTTGGATTTTGCGTCTGCTGCTAGGTGCCTGGGTGACCCTGGGCAAATGAATGAACGTTTCCAGGTTCTGGTTTCCTTATCTGTAAAATGTAGTAGTTGGACAAGATAATCTGTAAGGTCTCTTTCAGCCCTAAATTGTTCGAACCTATAAAGTAAAACTGTGCACAAAGAATGCCAGGATGTTCTGGACTGAAAATTTCAGTTTATTTCAGAGCCCGGGACATCCCAGCAACACGAGGTATTGCTTGGCCAGGGAATTGATCCTGGGCCTCAGTGTAGAAGCTAGAAGAGACCTTAGAGATTGCTTAGTCCAACTCCCTTATTTTATAGATGAGGAAGCTGAGACCCAGAGACTAAATGAGTTGCCCATAGTCAACTGGGATAGCAAGTCCAGATCAAACCTAGATCCTCAGACAGTCAGACCCATCACTCTTTTGCCTGCCCCAGCCTGGAGTCACACAGATGAGAACTTGTCCGTGGAAGAGGCCAAACCCATCTCGACTATTTGTCGATGTGCTCATGATCCTCTGTCCCATGAGGTGGTAGAAATTCAATTCTCCCTTCTCCCTGCAAGGGCCCTGTTTCCACACATGACTCTTCACTCTTCTAACACAACATTTCGGCATCCAATTAACTTTCTGCCACATGCTGCTGGCACCAGCCGACGAGCCCGTGGGGTGGCTGACCAAAAACTGCTGATGAAGGTTCAAAGTAAACATACTTTTCAGCCAATCTGGAATGGTCTATTTCAAAAAGCACAGAGCACTCTTAAAATTAATTAACTTATCCGGACAAACTGTCCATCCAGCGGCAGTTTTTTCGGTAATGAGACTCAGACCTAAGGGCTTGATCCTTGGAAGAGGCTCTGTCTCCGGGGTTTTTATTTAATTTTTGCCGGCTTCTGACTTTGAAAACGTATATGAACAAAAACAGGCCAAGAAGGCAAAAATGCTCCCATCGGGATGAGAGTGCCTACGGCTCCCTAAAAGGCAGACACCTCTTTCTCCTGCCCCCCTCCCCAAGCTGGAGCCCTCGTGGGCTGAGGAGGAGAGAGCCCCATGTTGTGTAGCTAGTGAAGAAGATGAGCTCAAAGCACTGTACTTTTCCGAGTGTTGCTTTCCTCTGTGGAAATTCTAAGGAACTCTCTGGTGCAACGCCTGATTACTGCCTAATGGCAGATGAATGAGGGATGATGTCAGCAGCACATAAAGGCCATAGGCCCAACTCCAAAGTCAGAGCCAGGAAGTACAAGAAGTGAATACCCCAAAAGGACTGACTTGATGGCTTGGGATGGGCTATCCTGGGCTCTTCCTCGAGCCTGACCTTCTGTGTGTTTCTTCTGAAGGCATGTTTTTCCATCTTACATAACACTTCATATTTTGCAGAACACGTTATTGTCTCCTCACAGTGGCCTGGTTGGGGGTTTTCTAATGAGCTGTGGGTCTTGCTGAGGGTCTTCATGAGGGCAAGGAGGAAACCCCTGGAGGAGCTAAGAATTCCTGGCCCTCCATGGAACTGGGCTGCCCTCCTGAGCCTGTTCACAGGAATAAGGGGGCCATTTTGGGGTCTACAGAGGATGGAGATTTAGGAGCCCAGCTCCTGGTTGTTGTTGGAGTAGAGGTATTAGTGAAAATAACATTAATTATTTACATTTATATAGTGCTTCTTAATGTTTTCAAGATACAAAAGTATACTTTTTTCTTTTTCTAACTCTTCCTCTTCCTTTTTCTTCTCTCTCTCCATCACTGTCTCTCTCTCTTTCTCTCTCTCTGTCTCCTGTTTCTCTCTCTCCACCCTCAGCAACCTTGTAGAGTTAGGAGCTGCCGTGTTACACATTTTGTTGAAGAAGGAACAGAGCTTTAGAGAGTTTGAGTGACTCTCCCAGGAGTACACCATTAGTAAATGCTTAAGACAGAATTTGAACCCAGGTATTTTTTTTATTCTTATTTTATTATTTAATATTTTTGGTTTTCAACATTGATTTCCACAAGATTTTGAGTTACAAATTTACTCACCGTTTCTACCCTCCTCCCCCCACTCCAGGATGGCATATATTCTGATTGCCCTGTTCCCCAGTCAGCCCTCCCTTCTGTTTCTCCCCTCCCCTCCCCCTTCCTCTTTCCCCTCACTTTCTTGTAGGGCAAGATAGATTTGTATACCCCATTGCCTGTATATCTTATTTCCCAGTTGTATGCAAAAACACCTTTTTATTTTCAGCATATGTTTTTAGAACTTTGAGTTTCAAATTCTCTCCCCTCTTCCCTCCCCACCCACCCTCCCTAAGAAGGAAAGCAATTCGACATAGGCCATACATATATCATTATGCAAACACTTCATAATAGTCATGTTGTGAAAGACTAACTATATTTCCCTCCTTCCTATCGTGTCGCCCTTTATTCAGTTTTCTCCCTTGACCCTGCCCCTTTTCAAAAGTGTTTGCTTTTGATTACCTCCTCCCCTAATCTGCCCTCCCTTCTATCATCTCCTCTTTATCTCCTTCCTCCTACTTTCCTGTGGGGTAAGATACCCAATTGAGTGTGTATGTTATTCCCTCCTCAAGTCAAATCCGACGAGAGCAAGATTCACTCATTCCCCCTCTTCCCTTCCAACAGAACAGCTTTTTCTTACTGTTTTTATGTGAGATAATTTACCTCATTCTATCTTTCCCTTTCTCCCTCTCTCAATATATTCCTCTCTCACCCCTTAATTTTATTTTTTAAAAATATCATCCCTTAATATTCAACTTACCCTTTGTCCTCTGTCTGTATATATATGTCTATTCCCTTCAACTACTCTAATACTGAGAAAGGTCTTATGAATTACACACATTATCTTTCCATGAAGGAATGTAAACAAAACAATTCAACTTTAGTAAGTCCCTTATCATTTCTCTTTCTTGTTTGTCTTTTCATGCTTCTCCTGATTCTTGTATTTGAAAGTTAAATTTTCTATTCAGCTCTGGTCTTTTCATCAAGAACGCTTGAAAGTTCTCTATTTTATTGAAAATGGATATTTTACTTTGGAGCATTGTACTCACTTTTGCTGGGTAGGTGATTTTTGGTTTTAATCCTAGTTCCCTTGACCCCCAGAATATCATATTCCAAGCCCTTTGATCCCTTAACATAGAAGCTGTTAGATCTTGTGTTATCCTGATTGTGTTTCCAAAATACTCAAATTGTTTCTTTCTGGCTGCTTGCAGTGTTTTCTCCTTGACCTGGGAACTCTGGAAGTCGGCGACAATATTCCTAGAAATTTTCTTTTTGCAATCTGTTTCAAGAGGTGATCAGTGGATTCTTTCAGTTTCTATTTTACCCTCTGGTTCTAGAATATCAGGGCAGTTTTCCTTGATAATTTCTTGAAAGATGATGTCTAGGCTCTTTTTTGATCATGGCTTTTAGGTAGTCCAATAATTTTTAAATTCTCTCTCCTGGATCTATTCTCCAGGTCAGTGGTTTTTACAATGAGATATTTCACATTTTTTCCATTTTTTCTTTCCTTTGGTTCTGTTTTTATACTTTCTTGATTTCTCATAAAGTCATTAGCTTCCACTTGCTCCAGTCTAATTTTTAAGGTGGTATTTTCTTCAGTGGTCTTTTGGATCTTCTTTTCCATTTGGCTAATTCTGCCTTTCAAGGCATTCTTTTCCTCATTGGCTTTTTAGAGCTCTTTTGCCATTTGGGTTAGTTTATTTTTTTTAAGGTGTTGTTTTCTTCAGTATTTTTTTGGGTCTCCTTTAGCAAGTCATTGACTTGTTTTTCATGGTTTTCTTGCATCCTTCTCATTTCTCTTCCCAATTTTTCCTCTACTTCTCTTACCTGATTTTCCATATCCTTTTTGAGCTCTTCCATGGCCTGAGACCAATTCATATTTTTCTTGGAAGCTTTTGATGTAGGCTTTTTGATTTTGTTGACTTCTTCTGACTGTATATTTTGATATTCTTTGTCACCAAAAAAAGATTCTATAGTCTGAGTCAGAGTTTTTCACTGCCTGTTCATGTTCCCAGTCAACTACTTGACCTTTGAGCTTTTTGTCAGGGTATGACTGGTTGTAGAGTAGAGAGTGCTTTGTCCCAAGCTTTAGGGGCTGTGCTGCTGTTTTTAGAGCTACTTGTACTCCACCATCACCACAAGCTCTGCCGCATCAGTGCTCCTCCTCCCCCAAGAAACACCAACCAGGACCACAACCCAGATCCAAGCAGAGCAAAGCAAGAGAACCCTATGTCAGTTCCAGCAAAGCACTCCCTGTGTTCCTGCTCTGATCTGCTACTTGATTCCTCCCACCTGGTGGGCCTGGGGCCAGAAGCAACCAAGCTGGAGCTCTGGAAGCAGCTGCAGGAGCTTCCTGCTACTGCCGCTGCCCCACCTACACTGCCCCTGGGGCTGGGGGCTGACTGCTCTCACCTCTATCCAGCAGTTTTCCCACTAACCTGCTCTGTTGTCTTTGGCATTTGTGGGTTGAGAAGTCTGGTAACTGTTACAGCTCAGTGATTCATGGCCCTAAGCCCTGCTCTGCCCGCCTGACTCCTGGTCTGGTTGGTCCTGGCACAGCCCATGCTAGGCTGCGTTCTGCTTCCAGCACCATGTGATAGACCCTTCCCAGTGAACATCCAGGCTTTCCTGGGCTGGAGACTTGCTTCCCTCTGCTATTTCGTGGGTTCTGCAGCTCTAGAATTTGTTCAGAGCCATTCTTTACAGGGGTTTGGAGGGATTTGGGGGAGAGCTTTCCAGCTGCCCTCTTGGATCCACCCCTTGAACCCAGATATTCTTGTCTCTACATCCAGGACCCTGTCTCCCATGTCTTGTTGGCTCAGAGGGTAGCTCTAGTTCTCAGAGAATCAGCAGCAGGCTTTCAGGCTTCTCTCCAGTTGTTTGGCTGACCTCATGCAGGATCTTTGGTATAAGACTCAGGGGTGGGGAACTTGTGACCTCTAGCATGAGGACCTCTAGGTCCTCAAGTGTGGTCTGAATTGGATTCAGTCAAAGGGTTGTACCTGAGGATCTAGAGGGCCCCACGTGGCCTCAAGGCCACAGGTTCCCCACTGCTGGATAAGTCATTTTGTGATTCAGCCTTTTGGCTTCAATGGAAGATCTCTCTCCCTAGTCACCTCTTTCCTCAGTGGTGGGACAGCATTATTTTCTTCATTCTACATATGGAACCACTGAGGCACAGAGAGTGTGTACCTCCAGGCTGGTGCTTGAATTGAGAGAAAGTGGAAAGCAGAAATGTGCATGGTTTATTTATATTATTTCTGTTGGAGAAATAGGGACCTAGCGTGACTCATTTCATACCATTCTCGTTTGGGAGAACTTGTCCCTCTGGCCAAACTGTTTCTCCTGTTCTTTGGCCCCCATCTCCTGTCCCTGCATCCATATTAGCCCATGCCCCTCCTCCTTCCTCATTACTTCTTCCCCATTAAGCTGCCTCTTCCCTGTGATGCCTTCTCTGTTTCCAGTATTGTACATGCTCCCTCCCTTGTAGCCTGAATTGGTTTACTTACCTTTGTACCTGTTATGTGTCCCCAGTGGTCCCCCAGTCCTTGAGGGCTCTGGAACAGTTTCATTTTTGACATCTAATATGGTGCCTGGCACATAGTAGGTGCTTCATAAAGTATGGTGCAGTGGCAAGAATGTTGAATTTAGAGACACAGGATGTGAGTTCAGATTCCCTTTGTGATCTTGGACAAGTCATTCCTCTTCTCCAGACCTCAGTTTCTCCATTTATACAATGAAGATATTGGACTAAATAAACTCTAAGACCCTTCCATCCTTAGATCTGTGCTCTTGAATGTCTGTCTAATTCAAGGTTCTTAACCTGAGGTCTATGAACCCTCAAGGGGATCAAGGGGATAGATTTTAGGGTACTTGGATGAGGAAAAATTGCATATTCATTTTCACTAGCCTCTAACTGAAATTTAATATTGCCTTTAATTAGGAATTAAAAAACAAAACAAAACATATTCTGAGAAAGGTCCATAGACTTTACTAGACTGCCAAGGGCATCCATGACACAAAAAAGGTTAAGCATTGCTGGTGTAATTGAATTGAGTGGCTCATCTTTTGGCGAGACCAGCCTCACAGATGGGTAGAAAATGCACTGAACTTAATGGTTGATGGCCTGAAGAATGTTGAAAAGGTGCTATCACCTGCTACCTGGCACAACAGGTATCATAGTACCAGAAATTCTACCATTAGGGCTGTGTTCCTTTGTGTCTTGGATTTTTTTTTTTACCCAAGAGTTTCCATTCTTACACCATTCTCTTTCTAGAAAGGCAATATGTATGATAATAAAAGCACTGAATTAAGGGATCAGATTTGAATCCAAATCTTTTTTTTTGCCGTATAGCAGGTGTGCAACCAAGGGCAGCTCATTTAACTTCTCCGAGGCTCAATTTTCTAATCTGTAAAATGAAAATGATAATTTCTATGCTATACCTTCTACAGAGTTGTTCTGTGGAAAGCCCTTTGCAAACCTTAAAAAGCTTCTCTAAGTGCTACTATCAATTCTGGCTCTGCTGTTAACTAAATGTGGGACCTTTAGTTAGTCTTATTATCTGGGTCTGAGTTTCCTCAGCTGTAAAATAATTTAATTTGCTATTTTTGCTCTCCGGAATTACGCCTGTTTTAGTTGGTTCAGTCCTCTGGATTGCTGTTTCCTTCAGGGCCTCCTCTTGTCCCTGGAATATTTTCTGGTTTCCCAAGTGGCTTTTGGTTCTGATTCCTTTCTCCATGGGGGCTGTGTAAGAAGACAGGACCCATCATTTAAATAATTTAATATGTGACAGTGATAGGCACTCTGCTAAGGGGCAGAGACAGGACCTGTGATTTCAATGGTATAGGGAACTCCCAAGAGAGAAGACTCCTGCCCAGGTAGGCCTGCATTTTGTCTACAGCTTACAGTCTTAGCGTTACCCAGAGCTCTGAGAGAGAGAAGTTAAGTGGTTTGTCAGGGACATAGCTAGCATGGGTACCAGGCACAGGTTTTCCTGGCCCCAAGGCCCTACTATGATTAACCATTATGCTTTGCTGCCTTTCTAAATGTTGCTGACTTTACAGTTGAAGAAACTGAGACAAACAGAAGTGTCCAAGGTCACACAGCTAGTTTACACATCTGAGGCCAAATTTGTACGCAGGGTTTCCAGACTCCAGGTCCTGCTCATCTTCCTTTCTGTGCCAGGTGTGGGTATATTTTGGAGACCCTCCTTCTCGCCCACCGCGCAGACCCCAGATTTTAGGATCTCGTGAGTTCTTAACTGATTTGCTGCTCATGTACAAGTGGGAAAACCCCAGGGCTCAGCACCCTACGGTCCAGCAAGGGTCCTGTCCCAGGAAGCTTTGTCCTTTTCAAGGCTGTGTTGGTGTTGGGTCCCCTGAGGCAGCCACTAGGCGGCTCCAAAGCCATCTGCATGAGGACGCGTTTGATCCATCTCCAACACAGGCCTGGAACAGATGGTCACTGACAATTTCTAATTGTGAATTCCGGGTTCCAGTTTCTTGTTAGGGGTTGCCTAATGAAGTTTCGGCTTTCTAGTTCACCTCCACTGTTGCTGAGCCCTACCATGTTGCATGCATGTTGTGCTCATCTTCAGAAAATTCAGACTAAGTTTTGGAAAGGATAATAAAGGGATTTGTACCTTGCCAGTTGAACCCATTTTCAAGGAGATAATACTGAGTCACAGAGAGGGGAAGTCTTTTCCACCATAGTCCACGGAAAGAAAGTAGGCCGGGCAGACTTTCTCCTCATCATGTTGCCTGCCTCACTCTTCCCCTTCTTTATTAAAGAGCATTAATTGGGGCGGATCTTGTACCTGCCCCCAGAGTCCTGTCTCTCTGAAGACCTGGGTTTGAGCATGCTTTGTCATTCTCATGGTTCTTAACCAGACAGAAGAGTGCCGCTGCTGCCTGCCTGCCAATTTTGGTCCCCTGAATCACGCCTGTTTTAGCTGGTTCAGTCCTCTGGATTGCTGTTTCCTTCAGGGCCTCCTCTCGTCCCTGGAGTATTTTCTCATTTCCAAGTGGCTTTTGGTTCTGATTCATTTCTCCACGGGGGCTGTGGAAGAAGACAGGACTCATCATCACTATGAGCTGTGATGAACCCTTTCTCAGCAGGGGACCACTGCCTTGCCATGGCGCCTGGGCCAACTTTGTAATAATTGCCTGGATACAAAAAAGAACTTTCGGGCCTGTTGGAAATCATCATTATCATGACTCTCAAAAACACTTTATAAGTATCTTGGTGCTGTTTGGAAGCTGTTCAAAGTAAGAAAAAGGAGGAGGGTTGGACCCGATGACCTCTGGGGGTCCCTTCCAGTCCTAAATTTATGGGTCTGTGAGTTAAACCTCATTCCTACCCTCAAGGAGCTAATGCCCCAAAATGTACCCCCCCACTCTTATGTCCCCCAGACACATACAGAACACCCAGACAGCTGAAGAGGACTGTAAAAATAGGTAGAAATAAATTCCTGAATTATATACAGATGCAGGGGTTGGCGCATACTGCGGCGTGGCAGATGAAGAGGGAGGCATTTAGAGAGAGAGATGTTGCCTGTGTGGTGAAGCTTGTATATTGTACCAGAAAGACTAATGATTCCAGAATTAGAAAGTATTATCTCCATTTTACAGATCAGGAAACTGAGGCAGACCATGGTTAAGTGAGTTGGTCAGGGACACACAACTAGTGTGTGTCTGAGGTTAGATTTGAACTCAAATCTTACCGATTCCAAGCCTAATGCTCTACCTAAGGCATTCACCTAGCTGCCACCTCACATAGCACTCATGAGGCTTGAATTATATAATAAAGAGATCATGGGATGGTTGATATAGACTCAGAAGGGAGCTTTGTATTGAGTCTAATCCCCTCTTTTACAGATAAGAGAGGTCAGATCACTTGCCTTGGGTCACAAAGAGAGTGGTGTCTTAGGCAAGATTTGATCTTGGGTCTTCCTGACATCCCAGTCCAGCACTGTACCCACCACACCACTTTGTAGTACCAGCTCCACCTCCCAGGAGAGAAAACAGGCTTGGAGTGGTTGTGCCTTGCTTAAGGTCCCATTCCTAGTGTCTGGGTCAGGACTAAAGCCCAGCTCTGCCGGCATAGGCAGAAATACGCCTCATCCTGAGTTCTTTGAAAGTAAATAAAAGTAGAGATTAAAATTTCAATGTGTAATTCCCAACAGAAAAAAAAAGCAAACCAAGAAAAAAAGTTGTCATGTGTAAACATGTAGGAAATCTATGCCAGAAATTCAATTCAGTAATTTTTGTGAGCACCTACTAAAGTCCTGTTACTGACAAGACACTAGGGGTAGGGGGATTGGTAATCGAGACAAACAGGATGTGATTGATCCCTGTTCTCTCCTAGTTTGGATTCTTATATTTAGTGGAGAGTAGAAACTTAGCAAAGAGTAAAAGACCAGAAACCTCAGGACTGGAATGAATTATTGACATAAATTTAGAAGCAAAAAGGCTAGCCAATTTTCTTATGCCAAAAGTATCACCTGATTGTTGGACTTTGGGGCTTTCCCTCTGCACCCTCAAAATTTCACTTCAAGAAAATTGGTTCAGTTTGCTAGGTGGCACAGTGGATAGAGCACTGGGCCTGGAGTCTGGAAGACCTGAGTTCAAATCCAGCCTCAGACACTTACTAGATGTATGACCCTGGACAAGTCACTTCACTCTGTTTGCCTCAGTTTCCTCATCTGTAAAATGAGCTAGAGAAGGAAATGGTGAACCACTCTAGTATCTTTGCCAAGAAAACACTGTAAAGGGTCACCAAGAGTCAAACACAACTGAATAACAAAAACAACAAACCAGTATTTAAGTGACAATTATGTGCCAGACACTGTGCTGGTACCAAGGATACAAATCCAAATAAAGAAAGAGTCCCTCCTCAAAAGGAGGTAATTTTCTAAAGAGGAAGACAAGTATTTATAAAAATACAGGGCGTTCCAAAAATCTTAGTGTAGTTATAAGTTTTAACAGCTTTAAACTGCCCTAAGATTTTTGAGATGTGTATAAACGAATATGTGTATATATATGTATACATATATATGCATATACATATGTATGTATATGTAGGTGTGTGTATGTATATATATATAGGCTATATATTTATATACACTATGTATATGTAATGTACATACAATATGTATATATAATATGTGTGTGTATATGTGTATATATATACACAATACATATATATATATATATATCTATCTGCTATATATGCACACAAAGTAGTTACATGTAAAGGTGTCTGGGAGGGAAGGCACTAGCAATTGGGGGATGAGAAAAGACTTGATGCAGAAGATGGTGCCTGAGTTGCATCTTAAGGGAAGAGAGGGTTTTCATTACCAGAAAAGCATAAAAAACTGAAGAAAAAATATCCCTGGCCACTCCATAGTTTCTAGCGTAGTCAACCATAGATATGGGAAAAAAACCCCAACAGGCTGAAGAATGAATGGACACATGGCCTTGTGAGTTGGTTCATGGGCAGATATCACATGGGGATTGTGAGCTGCAACCAGCATTGAATGGAAGGAGGAAAGTTAGGCTTTTGGGAAATCCTTCAACTTCCTTCACGAACTTCTTTTGACAAAACTCGTCTTTTTAATTCCATTTTTCTCCTAGTAATGACTATGAGTCATGGAATATAATTTCAGAAAAATAAAAATGAAAATGGCAGCTAGCCCAAGGGGAGTGGAGAAATAGCACGAAGAGTTTAAGGAGATGAAAATGCACAGTGAAGGACACTTTTTTGGGTGAGAAGCATTTAAGAGAAGTGATGGAGGGCATAAGATTATAGATTTTGCTTTGGAAGGGATCTTAGAGATAAAAGGGATCATAGATCTGATAGAATTGACCTCAGGGGTCATCAGGTCCAGCTCCACCTTCCTTATCCCTTCCCCCTGCCATCTTAAAATGAGGGAGCTGAGGCCCAGGGAGGTTATGACTTACCCAAGGTCACACAGGTAGTGAGACTCCATCGTAGGATGATAATATAGCTTCATTTTACAGATGAATGGACCAAGGCACACAGATGTGTGAATACTCTTGTCCAATGTCACAAACACACACATTAAATAGCAGTGCTATTATAGCTATAATAGTGCTATCATAGTAGTGCTCTCTAGGTCTCAATTTCTTTATCTGATAAATGGGGGGATGGCCGTACTAGATAACCTCTCAGACTCCATCCACCTCTGAATCTGTAACCTTGTGACCACCAACTACATTGCTGTCTAAAGTACTCACCCTAATGAGATTATAGATTCATTAAAGTAGCATCATCGTCTATTACTATTAGTATGGAGAAATGATTTCCAATTCAAAATCCATTTAAATCCATTTAATAGTTTGTGTTCTGATGAGCTCAGAGTGTGAAACTCTTAAGAGCTAAAAGAAAAAATGTCTTTGGCTGAAAACAGTTATTTGGTCCCTGGATCCCCCCCTTCCACCGTGATTCAGTGAAAATCAGTCAGTACACCTCTCTTCATTAGATGCCTGGCGGGAGGAAAGTGCTCAGTCATTGCAGCTCCAGGAAAACTGATTGGAAAAAAGATAATCATGGCGCTTCATGCTGGGAAATGTTCAGATTCACGATGGGGCTTTATTTGCTCATCATTTTTTCCCCTTCTGCTTCTGCTAGGGAAAGATTCAGGAGCTCCTTCTGTTCAGAGAGCTGATTGGGAGAACTAGATAAACAACTTAACATTTTTTCCTTAAGTTGGAAGGAGATGGGCCCTCACTCTAGTGAAGATCAAAGCTTGACTAGAAACTTCAAGGACTTAAGGCAGACTCCGAGAGGATGTTATAACTCCTGGTTAGATTATGCTTCAGAGCATGACAGCTTCTGTCATGGCTGATGACAGAATAAGTTAAATTAAGCCATTATTGATGACGGCTGGAAATTAATGGAAAAAGGTACTAAATGCGACCGAGGTGTTTGTATTTCCGCAAATTTTGTTCCAATTCTATTTAAACTGTTTGTGCTAATAGTTGTTTAAATACTTATTAAAATACTGTTTGTGCTAATATTTATCAATGTTAATTTAACCTAATAATTTAAATAAATATTTTAATTTTTATAGGATAAGCATGACTGGAAAGCATGTTATTTTTTTTGATCTTCATTCATGTGGTGAAAACCACCTGATGAGGATTTTACCCTAATGGTAGGCAAGTCTAAAGGACTTTATGACAATAATATTATAATAATATTATATGTACTATAATATTAATATTTTATAATATATAATATAAATATAACATAATATATTAATATAATATAACAATAATATTTAAATATTTAATAATAGAAAATAAAACACCTTCTAAAGAAGATCAGTTGTTCTTAACCTTTTTTAATGTTATGAACCTCTTTGTTAGTCTGGTAAAAAACCTGTGGACCCCTTCTCAAAATAATATTTTTGAGGAAGTTATGTTTCAGTCATGTCTGACTCTTTATGGAGTTTTCTTGGCAAAGATACTGTGGTGGTTTACCATTTCCTTCTCCAGTTCATTTTACAGATGAGGAAACTGAGGCAAACAGGGTGAAGTGACTTGTCTAAGGCCACACACCTAGCACAACATAGGATTAAAAGGAATTCACATGTTGAAATAACAATTCTCAAGATATTTTAAAAAAAGGTTCATGGACTTTTTGCTAAGAACTCCTGACTTAAAGGAAGTGAGATGGTGACACCCCTAATAATGAAGGTTGCAGGATCATAGATTTAGAGCTGCAGGACTCGAGGTCATCGAGGCCATTTTACAGATGAGGAGCTTAGCCTCAAATAAATTAAATGACTTGCCTGATGTCCCAGAAGTAGCCAGGACTTGGACCACAGATCTCTAATTTCAAATCCAACCCACTGTTCTTTTCATAAACGAGGGGACTGGTCTAGATGGCTTCTGGCATCCCTTCCAGGTAGAAATCCATGTTCCTATGATCAGAATAGCCACCATTTCCTCCAGAAGAACCAAACTCCCAACCCTCTGCCTTTTGATGGCTATCATGGTACAAACAGGAATATTCTAAGGTTCAAACTGAGACAGGGGGAAAAGAACCCCGAGTTTGTGGAAGTACCCAAAGTGCTTTTGAAAATGAGAACCCACCAATGGAACCTGGGCCCACACAAAATTAATTCAGGCACCCAGGACTCCCGCTGTCCTCCTTCTCCCATTTGGTAAGGCTGCTGGATGCAGCCAACTTGTACCTTCAAAATCTGAGGCCAATTCAAAGGCCCCCAGGGTCCAGGCTTAGGATGGAGGGACTTGGAACCCACCGTATGTTACTATTGCTAGGCTCCAAACTGGAGCTGATGAGGTCAGGGACCCATTTTGTAACTATGGAAACATTTTGGGAGAGATGCCTCTCATGGCTACTGTGAAGGAAGAATTGCCAAGACTTGGTGGTGAACTGAAGAAATTGTATGTATGACTCCAAGTTTGTGACAGCGATGAGAAAAATGGACCCAGAGGTGAAAGTTTAGCGTGGGTGATGATTATCTTATTTTGAAAATGTCAGTGTGACAGCTGGGATGAGATATTGTGTAGCCAGGAAATGGATCATAGGATTTAGAGATGGCAGAGACCTCAGAGACCATCTGGTCCAGCTGCCTTGTTTTACGAGGAAGAACACCAAGGACCACGGAGTTTGCGTGGCCTGTTCAGTGTACAGGTAGTGGAGATAGAGAGCTGGGGTTTGAACCCAGGTCTTCTGACTCCCAAATCTAGTGCTATTTACATAGGTTAGACTTAGAGATTAAGAAATGGAATTATCTGAAAATGTCTGGCGGCTGGAGTCATGTAAACAGATGTGGAAGTGTTCTGGGAAGACAGAGGGGAAGCAGTACAGAAATTTAGGGGCCCATGCAGAAGAATCCAGCAAGGGAAGAAGTAAATGGCTGAAGATTGGTGAGACTACTCAGAATTAGGTCATAGGTTTATTCCTGGCAGGGACCTTAGAGGTCACCTCGTCCATGTCCCTTATTTGGAGGATAAAGAAACTGAGATCCAAGAGAGGCTAAGTTTTTTCCTCAAGTCTGCCCAAGTAGTAGGTGGAAAAACTGTGATTTGAAACCAGGTTTTCAGATTTCAGATCTAGTGCTTGGTCCCTTGTACCAGGCAATGAGAGGTGAAATGACTTGTCTATTGCGTTGAGGGCAGGACCTGAAACCAGATCTCCATTACCTCAAAACTGGCCCTCTCCACTGTACCCAACTTCCTCTTCATCCAATAACTATTATAATGTAAATGGGAAAAAATTGAACAACCTCAAAATTCTGATTAATTCTAATGATGAACACTGACTATAGAGAAGAGATGAAGGAAAATGCTTTGTTCCTCCTCTTGGTAGAGGGGTGTGTGTGTGTGTGTGTGTGTGTGTGCGTGTGTGTGTGTGTGTCTACAGACATGGGATGTTGCAGGCTCTGCTTGCTGGTTTTGCCGAACTCTTTTTTTTTTTTAATAGGGGAAGGCTCAGTTGGGGGGTGGGGGAGGGATGTTAGGGAAGGCACGTGATGTCAGTCAATCAACAAACATTTATTAAGCTCTTAATATGCTAGCTCTGGGAGTACAAAGAAAAAAAAACAGATGTAAAATCATATGACTTTTTGAAGTGTGTACGCCAGCAAAGAAAACAAATGATGTGAATTATTTATGTAAAGTAGATACACATACACGGCGTATGTTTATATGGATCAGTTTACAGACATTCTGAGTTGGGCTCACCTCTTCCCTGTGGCTCCAAGAAGCTGTAGCATGCACAGCGGCCACACCCCAGTAAATCGTTTTGGCAGACAGGCTTAAAGCAGGTTGAAGGTAACAGAGGGGTCTCCAAGCCGTCAATGGGTTAGGTGGGTGTCTACCCCAAGCACGTAAAGACTTCCCCTGGTGGAATGGGCAGATAGAAACAATTTGATCCAATGGGTGTGAAGGCGTCTGAAGGAGGCGCTGTGGAGTGCTTAGAGCTTGGTGAGACATCCAAGACACCAAGGTCATCCACTGCATCTTGAGCCATCACCAGCCATCTTGACTCTGTCCTACCCCTGGACCATGATGACTCTAGAGGAGGGAGTGAGGCTAGCGACTTTGTGCAGTTTATACACGAATCAAAAGATATTATCCAAACCATTTTACCATTGGGATCATAGGTCTTGACCTGGAAGGTGTCTTCAGGGTCGTCTGACTTAACACCTTCATTTTACAGATGAGGGATCAAGGATGGGACCAGTTCGTTGCCTCTGACAAGATCTCACTGCTAGTAAATGGCAAGATTTGAATGCAGGTCCTCTGACCCTTCTTGATCCATGCTGCTGGTTTTTTTTTTTGTTAGCCATTTATCATGATAATTGTGTCTTGAATCACTCAACCAGATGATTACCTCTATCTTTTTGTTCTCAATGGTGCCTGCCCAGCCTGCCTCTTGGTAACCTCCATCAGCTCAGCCAGTTCCTCAAAGGACAAAATAACACGAAAGCAGAAAATTCTGCATCCCAAGGCTTCCAAGTCACCTGAGAATCTGACCGCAGGCTCCCTCTTCTTTAAGCCTTATCTAGGTCCACCTTCACCTTGAGGAAGATTTCAATTTATCTAAACTTTATATCTCCCCACCTAGCACAGTGATGTGCCCACAGTGGATAATTAATGACTATTTGGCGAATGAATGAATTTGGTGGGGAGGGATGGAGGAGAATGTAAACTATGAAGAGGAGGGAAGAAGAAGAAATTAGAGATTATTACGTACGTTTCAGAATTTTCTCTGAACAGAAGGAAAATAATGTGACAGTTGGATGGGAAAATGGGGTGAGGCCCCGTTTTTTTTAAAGTTAGGAAGGCCATGGGCATTTTTAAATAGATAGAAGGAATAATCATTAGAGGCTGAGAAGTTGTTGGTGTTTCTGGGCACAAAATAAGCAATGTAGTTACTTGATATTTTGATTGCTTTTGCTTGGTGCAGTGGAAATAGGGCTGAATTTGGAGTCAGGAGATGTGGGTTCGAATCTTGGCTTAGTAGCTGTGGGATGTTAGATCTTAGACTTCTCTGGGCCTCAGTTTTCTTAATCTTTAAGATGAGGGGGCTGGACAAGATGACCTTGTAAGGTCCATTCCAGTTCTAAATGTGTGATCTGAGTTTAATCCACATCAGTCAGATTCTGAACCTGTAACTGAGGATGTTACAGAAGGAAAGGAAAGGTTATGGGAGTGAGGTCTAGAAGGCAGAGGGGTAAAGACATCTTCTACCCTGGAACTTCTGGGAAAGATGGGAGGGTGAAGAGAGGTCATAGGGATTGCAGGTGTGGGGAACCTGTGACCTCAAGGCCACATGTGGGCCTCTAGATCCTCAAGTGTGGCCCTTTGAATCCAGACTTCACAGAACAAATCCCCTTATGTCCTCAAGTGTGGCCCCTTGACTGAATCCAAAGCTCATAGAACAAATCCCCTTAGGTCCTCAAGTGTGGCCCCTTGACTGAATCCAGACTGTACAGAACAAATTCCCTTAATAAAAGGATTTGTTCTATAAAACTTGGACTCAGTCAAAAGACCGTACTTGAGGACCTAGAAGGCCACATGTGGTCTCAAGGCCACAGATTCCCCACCCCTGGGCTATGCCAAGCTGGAGAATCCTTCCTCCTCCATTTGCAGGGAGTGGGAGAAGAAAGGCTTTGCTGGGAGGTGGGGCATGGATTTTCATGTTTTATTGGGGGCCTGGAGGCTTAGGAACAAGGTGAGGATGAGTCTGATGGTGAAGGTGAGTCTCCCCCAGACAGAGCAGGATCAAAGGGGTTAGGGGGAGAGGTACAACTTGGATGCAGACACCTCCATCTGGCATTTCAAGCCCTTCACAATCTGGCTCGTACTTCCTTTTCCAGCACCATTTCCTATTTCTCTTCATTCTTGTCAGAGTGACCCAGCAGTTATAGATCATACACAGCACTGCATCTGCCTCCATTCCTTGGCCCAAGGAGATCTCATCTCTCGTGTCCAAAGTGTGCTCCCTCCCAAAGTCGGCTGAATTGAATTTATTAATTGTTAATGGGTAGGTGACAGGAGGAAGGATTGAGAACATTGTGCTGGAAGAATTGGGATGCAGGAGACTGAGGGCACCCATGAAATGGATGAAATGCCCACAATGACATGAGTGTTGTGTTGAGGTGGGGGAGCTTGGAATTGTCGTGGTTTAGAAAGGGTAGAAGAGAGTAAAGGTTATTGGAAGAGAAGAATGAAGAAGTAGATAGATATTGAAGGTGACTCGGTCAGAGGACGGACATGGAAAACATCTGTGATAAGGCTGTGTAAATAGCTTTATGTTTGAATTAAATGCTTGTAGTCACTTTGATTTTTACAGAAAAAAGCAAAGGATACAGAAACACTCAGAAAAATCATAGGTTCTTAGAGTTGAAAGGGATCTTGTGTTTATTTAATCTGTGTATGTGTTGTATTTCTCCTTTAAAATGTAAGCTCCCTACTTATAAATACAAATATCACCGGACACCTCTAGTTTCTTTTGTTGAACAACAAGGTACCATTTTTATAAGTTTAACTTGATTCTGTCCTCTGGAACAAGTTACCTCTTCTGTGCATTAGTCTTAAAAATATTTGACAGTAATTATTATGCCTCTCCTTAATTTCCTCCTTTCTGGGCCAACTATCCATAGGCTCCTTGGGTAATAATCTAATTCTAGACCCTTTCTGGTCATACTTGGAGGGAAGCCTTTCCTGGCCCTCCCCTACCCCAGTGCCTTGCCTTGGAGATTATTAACTTCCATTTATACAGTATGTATTTTATAAGTACATACATTTTATAATTTACATATTGCTTCCTCCATTACAATCTGACCTTCCTTAGGGCAGGGGACTGTCTTTTGCCTTTCTTTTCATCCCCAGAACTTAGCACTATTCTTGGCACATGATACGCACTTAATAAATACTAGTTGACTATCTGAAATATAAATATAAATATATACATATATGTTTATTCACCCAGATAGGTAGAGAGATATAGATACACATACAATCAGTCCTCAACATTTACACATGTAACTTCTGTGACTTCAGATGTTCAGGTGACTTTATTCGTAACCTCATTTTCACTTTCAAATTGGCAACCGCATGCATTCATGGCTATGTGTAGTAGAGAAAAATATGAGAGGCTCGGTGCATGCAAGTGTATGGAATGGCTGGTGTCTTACTAGGCGCTTCATTAGTCTTATTCGCCTTCTCATTTGTAGAGTAAAGAGATTCCTGTGTACTTGTTGCCTATTTTCATTGTTTGTGTTTAAAACTCAAGTTTTGTGCTGCTCCCAAAGCATAGTGCAAGTCCTTTGGGCTCCAAACCCAAGTGTGCAACGTCAGTAATGCCGCTTAGTGAGAAAATAAAGGTGTTAGGTATGCATACTTTGTGCCAGAAAGTCTGTGGTCGCTGCCATCTGCAAGTTCGGTGTTAAGGAATTGAGATTAGTTATATCTGCAAAAAAGGAGGCAAGTAGTTCAAGCTGGTGTGCCCTTCATGATCGCTAACAACATCCACCAGACTGTGTTACAGGTGATGTTGAGACCTCATCAATCCTGGAGTCTTCTGACAGCAAGGTATACTTATCTAACATAGGGTACAAAAAAGGGATAATTAATGCCAAGCAGAGGGACTTGGTTTTCAGAGGGTGGTCAAGGTAGAGAGGCTTACAGTGGCATAGTATACAGTACAATGCCCTCACACTGCTATCTGACATAGTGGAAAGTGAGATTCAGGTTAAAAAAGTTCTAGTCTTAATAGTTTTATTTGTTGTACAGTATTTATGGTACTATAGATTTCATGTATTATGAAAAGTGAATATCGTCTAAAGTAAATTTTTTTTTTGTTGAGATGTTAGCACAAAAGGCCACAGAATCCAGGGAATTCCTAGCAGGAAAAAATGTTTTGCATGTTGTCAATTTTATTTTGTGTACTGCATCTTATGGATTATTTCATGGTTACTGTGTTAGGAAAAGTACATAGTATCAAAGTTAATGTTTTGTTACAAAGAATTGTATACAGAAAAGAGTATGTTCATCAATATCTAGAGAAAGATTACAGGTTTTGGTAGTTGTGGGATCCTAACCCCCTGTTTCCTGTAGGTTCAGTGTATTAACGCTTGCGCTTTTAATTTTTGTGCCCTTTTCTAGGAATATTACTCCCAAGAAAATTGAGAATTGATTTATACATACATGTATAAATGTGCATATATATGTATGTATGTATGTACGTCCCTCTTAAAATATAGTGATCAGAATTCAATTCACTTCAATAACTATTAATTGAACACAATATTATAGATATTGAACAGCACACAGTCCATTGAGATAACTTTTATCTTGCCTTCCTACTTCAAGTGGCCATTTGAATGGCTAGTTGGTCTCCTCAGGAGAATATTCCCACAATGCTTTTGAATACTATTCAACCTAAGTTTGTGTCAGTTTTTTGGATAGCAGCACCAGTCTTGACACATATTAGATTTGTGGTCAGTTGATATTACCAAATATTAATACATGAATTAATCTATAGTAAAGTCTTCTGCCTTGTAACCATATAATTAATTTTTTTTACTTCACTGACAGACTTTACACTATGCTTCTTAAATTTCATCTTTGTTTCTGCTTAACTTTGAGCATGTTAAGTTCACTTTGGAGCTTGGCATTAATTATCCCTTTTTTTGTACCCTATGTTAGATAAGTATACCTTGATACTTTTACCTGTGTGACATTGGGCTGGTCAATTAAACTCTTTTTGCCTCAGTTTCCTCATCTGTAAAATGAGGGATTGGACTCAGTGACTTTTGGGGTCCCTTTCGGTTCTAGATCTATGATTTTATCAGAGCCATAATTAGGGTGGAGTGACTGGGACTTTGTTAAGGGTTCTAAAGTTTAGAGGGCTTGAAACAAATCAGTCAAACATCTAGTTAAAAAGAAAGGTTTCAGCTGGCACAGCTTCCTCTTTCTCCCACTCTACACTGGGCTGCTATACCCCAGGCAGGTACTTCCCTGGCCTTGCCCTGCTGCCGTCTCCCCAGCCACGATTTCACTTTCTGAGATCTCCGGGACCTGTTTTGTGCTGTTTACCCTGGGTGTCTTTGCCCCAGGCACAAACGTTGCTATAAATGGCTGTGCTTTCTATGTCTTTATCCAAGTCTTAATAACAAAGGGGACTAGCACTGGTAGACGATAGAACCCAAGGGCATATCACTAAAGACCTTCCTCCGGTTTGACATGGAGACATTAATCAGCATTTTTTAGCTATAGCTGTTCTACCAACTATGACCTCCTATTGGAGAAGGAAATGAGGTTAGTTTGGCCTGGCTTGTCTTTGTGAATCCATGATGATGCCTACTCATCTTTTTCTAAATGCCCACAAATCACCTGTCATATAAACCATACTACATTTTTGTGAAGTTTGTGCCTACGCCATTTTCAGGAATCACCCTTTTTTTTTTACTTTTGAAAATTAGGATATTTGTTTTCCTCCGGTAATCTGGTGCCTCTTTCATTCACTCGATTCCCCATAGATTGTTGAGAGCATCTTCTATTTTTCTGTGATGTATCTCGCCTTGAACTTCTTTTGAGTGGATGGATTACAATCTTACCATCTCATATTTGCCTTATGATATACCACCTACCTCAGGCTATAATTTTCCCTTTACTTTGTCTGGCCTGCAGTTTTTAGTCTGAGGGCTTTTGTGGGCAAACCAAAATTGTTTTGCCTTCTCTGCAGCACTTGCTAACATGTCCCATATAATAATAGCATCCATCTCCCGGGGTTGTTGTGAGGCTCAAACGAGATAATAATTGTAAAGTGCTTAGCACAGTGCTTGGCACAGAGTGAGCACTATATAAATATTAGTTATCATTATGATTGTCATTGTGATCTTTTCCCAGCAGGATATTTTTTCCCCTTTTCTTCCTCTAGACAGAGCTAACAAAATCCTTCTTGTTGTTTTTGACATTTTTTCATGAGCTTTAGTTCATTTTAGGTTTGAACCCTCAGGATAACATCTATACAGGCTTATGCTACTCTTTTGTATTTGTCCTTGTTAATGTACCTCTTTTTTCCAGGAGTGTGCTGATAAATGTTTAAGAACCGACTCTTTGGAAAAAAATGCATGATACACTTTTACCTTTAATCTGTGTTATTAACATATTTCTCTATCATTTTCTTAAGTCTTGGTGATCGGCAAAATGATGAATCAAATCTTAATGTATAGTGTTAGCTGATTTCCAAGGTATAAATATTTACACTGAAAATTTAACAATCAGCTCTCAGGCTGGCTCTGGCATATTCCTATTTCCTTTTATCTTTTAATATTCTTTTCAGATCTGAACTCGTCAGAGAGCTCTCTGTGCAGCCTCACTGTTGTTTATTATCTCATCCTGTCCCTGCTGCCATCCTTCTTCATTGGGGCTGTTTGTCATTGTCTTGTCATAATGTCACTTCACAGGATTTAGAATGGGGAGGGAACTTAGGGGTCCTCTTGTGCAATACCTTTATTTTAGAGATGAGGAAACTGAGGCCCAGAGAAGCTAAATGACAGCCCTTAGTCTCACCAGTCATAAGCAGCAGATCCAAGATTTGATCCTGGGTCTTTTACCCCAAATCCAGTGCATTTGGCATCACACTCCAGCTGCCTCCAGAACTTTGCATTCTTTGTGATCTCTATTCCCCTTTAGAGTCCCCTAGATGGAACAGGACTATTTTTTCCCCTGGGATCATTTTGAAACCTTTTCTAAACTCTAGAAAACATTCCTGACTTTGTCTAGTGCTACCTTTCTTTGATATTTTGAGCTCCAGGATGTTTCCTCCCAAGGTTTTAGTTGTGAGACTCAGTTGTGATAGACTGGTTCTTCCTTGTTGGTGAGAATTAAATCTGGCAGTTAAATATATTGCTTCCTTGACCTTTTGAGAGGCGAAACTTTGACTGTGGCAATTCAGCTCAATTCAGCAAACATTCATTACATGCCTATTTATGCCAAGCACCATGTTAGGAGCTAAGGATACAAAGAGAGAGAGGATATAGGTCTGGAGTTCAAGGAACTTGTAATCTAATTGGGTAAAGAACACGTACACGACTAATTCTAATACAAGGAAGGGTGATAGAGAGTCAGAGGAGAGATCCAGACGGGATCTCCTTTCCGCAGAGTCAGTATTTCCATCAGATGTCAGGGTAGATGAAGTCCCTATAAATGCCTTAGCTAGTCTTCACTTAAGTTTTGTGTGCTGGGAAATGATTGTCCATATCCTTTGTCTGACAAGGTGATTTGTATTCTACTCCCAGAATAATATAATTCTGATTTTTCCCTTTATTCTCACCCATATGTTCTTACCCATGCTTCCATTCTTGGGTTCATAGGTTTCTACATAGGTATATATATATGCATATAATACTTTAAAATCTGTTTCCTTTTCTATTAGATCAATTTCTTTTGAACCAAATAAACTTCAGTTGATACATAGCAGTCATGAATTTGGTACCATCAGGTATCAGTGATATGTAGGAAATTTTTTTAGCTGTCTTGTTTTAAAATTTCAAATTATTTTTTTATATGGGTACTATATACTTTGGCATATACACATCTAGTGGGGCAGCATGGCATAGGCGATAAAGGTGGCCCTAGAGTTAGGAAGACCTGGGTTCAAATCCTGCCTCTGACACAGACTGACTGGCTAAGTCACTTACCCTCACAGGGCCATGGCAAATGTCTAAGATTATAGTTGGCAGAACAATTGTTGATTTCTGTTAGTTAAGAGGGGTAGCTAGGTAACACAGTAGATAGAGCACTGGACTTGGAATCAGGAAGACTCATCTTCATGAGTTCAGATGTGGCCTCACACACTTACTAGTTGTGTGACCCTGGGCGAGTCACTTAACCTTGTTTGCTCTCAGTTTCTTCATCTGTAAAAGAAGCCGGAGAAGGAAATGGCAAACCAATCCAGTATCTTTCCCAAGAAAACCCCAAATGGGGTCATAAAGAGTCAGATACAACTGAAACAACTCAACAACCACAAACAATGACAATATTAGTTAAGGGAGTTTCCTCACCAGATCAATATGAAAATTTAAGGACCAAATAAAAAGTTGGATGTCCTAGGCTGGGAGTATTAGTCAGCTTCCTTATTATCTCCCGCTGACAAGCACCGGACACTTTCTCCACTCTGCTCTCCTTTCTGGGGCCATGTTGTCTTCTACAGTCTCTGGTTCTGGGATTCAGTTTCTTTCTGCTCATTGCCTCAGAATTCATCTGAGTGCTCTCTCAGACAGACTAGTAAGTCTCCAGTGAAACACATTCTTTCCATACTTGGACCCTCAGTATGAGGGTCCAAGTATGGTAGGCAGTGATCTAGGAAACCGTTTCCTTGCTAATACCCTCCACAGTCAGCCATTCACTTCCTATAACCTCCTTTCTCTTCTAAAGCCAGGACTGTCAACAGGAGGAAGAGATGAAAATACCACCTGTGTCCCCAAGCCCTTCAGTTTCCTATCCAGAACTTCAAAGTCACTAGAGATACATTCCAGATTTTTTCCATCTCTATCATTTGTTCCCACATGAATCAGCTGAATTCCTTGGTTTTTTGGTTGCAAAAATAAGTACTCAGAAGACAATAACTTTTGGGTACAAAAGGTCCCCTACTTGATGGGAAGCATCCTAGTTGGGCGTTTCTTTATAGAAGAGGCTATTTTTTACAGTTCTGAATTGTACATCTGCTTTGAGTGAAATTAAACTGAAGCATAAGATGCAGCCTGCCCTTAATGGGAAAATAATTGTGAAAGAGGCGGATTTGCAAAGTGTCTCCAGTCCTTCTCTGACTCTCATCAGTGACCCACAGATGACCTCTATTGAAAGAGTGAAGTTGAATCAGTTTGAGGACTGCTTCACCATGGAGGCACCTGAAAAACGGTAGGGGAGACCCAATGGAGACAATCCACGGGACAGCTGAGGCACAGGGTTTGAACACAGTCCTCATATGTTGGGTCAGACATGCTGCAGTTCTCAGTGAACACAGACAGCAGAAGGTTGGAGACATGACGTCAGAAATACATGTACTCAGACAATGAATTTTCCATGTAGAACAACATAAGCGATGAAAAAATATGTCCCTATAAATTGGATAAACCATGAAAGTGAATTGAGGAGGGGAGTCAAGGAGCAAGAATCCTAAATAAAATGACTGAGAAAGAGAAAAGTAAATAAAATCTTAGGGAGAATATTGGAAACGATGAGAGATATTTGCCAAAAGTGACACTGGGTGGGTGAACCCTTTAGAGTTTTAATTCTGTTCCTATCTGATTAAAATGTCAATATCAGTGGGGCAGAGATTCCCAGGGGACTTCCCCTCAAGATCTGTGTTTGTCCCTGTGCTATTTAACATTTTTACTCATAGCCTAGATAAAATCAAAGATGGCATGCTCATCAGATTTTCAAATGAGATGACGAAACTGGGAGGGATAGTTAACGCACTGAATGACAGTCAGGATCCAAAAGCATCTTGACAGGCTATAGCATTGGGTTAAGTCTAGTACAATAAAATCCATCAGAGATTAATATAAAGTCTTATGCTGAGGTATCTAAAAATCAATCACCCAAGTATAAAATAGATGACAGTTTCAAAAAAGATCTCAGAGTTTTGATAGACTACATGCTCAATAGAAGTCAATAGTGGGATGTAACTGTATGTGTGTGTGTGTATACATATATGTGCACACACTTTGTGTATGTATATCTATATCCATATCTACTTGTCTGTCTATCTATCTATCTATCTACCTACATCTCTTCCTAATCTACCTACATTATCTATCTATCTATATATCCATCTATATATACATTAAGAGAAGCTTAGCTTCCAGGAATATCTTGGCTTCCAGTTGTTTTGTTTCACTCTCCCCTTGTGGGGAGTACTGAGTTTAGCTCTGGGTACCATAGTTTAAGAAGGACATGGAAAAGCTAGAGAGTGTTCAAAGGTAGGCAACAGCATGGTGAAGGGCCTTGAGTCCATTGGCCTATGAAGGTCAATTGAGTGAATTAGGCGAAGATGCAGGAGGAACACACTAACTGTCATGAAGTATTTGAAGGGCTGTTGTGAAGGAGGAGTAGACTTGGTTTTGTTTGTTTGTTTTGTTTTGTTTTTGGCCTAGGAGTAATAGGCCAAAGTTGCTGGAGAGGCCAATTTAAGCTTGATATTAGAAAAGATTTTGTTAATTAAAATTGTTCAAGAGTGGAATGAACCATCTCAATAAGTGGCATGTTTTCCCAGCTTGTTGGTCTTCGTGGAGGGCTAGATGACCACTTGTCAGATATGTTATGATAGGATTCCTTGTATATATGCTTTGGATGAGATGGTTGCTGGGATTCTGTCTAAGTCTCCATTGAGATTCAGTGAAGTTTATGTATTGTCATCTGAAAATACAGTTAGAATCTCCTCTACAGCATCAGTTGACCCAGTGATTAGCGCCCTATTTTCATTTAACCAATTAACACCAATTCGCTTTTACAGTAAGGATATTTGCTGAGAGATATAGTAAGAACAGGACTATAAACATATCTACTGCTCTCCTTTCGCTGCCAGAAAACCTCAACAAAATGGAGAGCTGACATTCCATTATACCACCCATGCCCCTGGAGAGCAGGAGAGAGTGGGCTTAGAGGTAACTACAAAGCATTTCCTCTGCCAAGTTCATTACTGAATGTGGCATAGCTGATGAGACTGCTCAGCCCTTCCTAGTCCTGGCAAACTCTGTCATGAACTCTGGTTCTTAGATCCCTGTTGCTCTCCTAACCTTTTGAAGCTCACAGTGTCTCAGCTTCGTCTGTTCCATCTCCAGCAACCTTTGGCCCAAGGCAGGACACAACAGCAGATCATGGCATCACATGGCTCTTGGTGGGGAGCGTAGGCCACTGGGAGCTCTCCTCACCCAATGGCTCATAGCACTTATTGCCTTGTTTATGGGCTTTTGGCTCTTGTCCTGTTAACTAAATGAATTGCTTTTGGTAGAATTGGGCTTCATTTTTGCTGCCCACCTTCTTTTTTCCTCCTCACAGACATCGTTCGGAGTGATGTTGCCTTGGATAAGCAGAAGGGCTGCAAGATCGCCCAACACCCAGATGTAATGTTGGAGCTTCAGAGGGAGAAGGCAGCTCAGATGCACTTGGTTCTCCTCAAGGAGCAATTCTCCAACACGTACAGTAACCTCATATTAACAGGTAAGGCTACTGAGGTCCGCTGACCCCCGCCGCACGAGTTCCTGGCTTACACCAGTTAGCAGTCTGAAGTTTTGGATTCACCAGAGTGGTACACTGCTGAATTTTTTTCCAATTCTTTCCTTTATTTAGTTGTGATGACTTTTGTTTTCCTATGACAAATATTTCATGTGGCTGGCATGTATATTTTTGGCCAAAGATTGTAGACTATTCTGTATGTATATTTTCAAATGTCAGAATCAATGAGAAGCTGATGGAGGTTTGTAAAAATATGACTTGCTAAATATGTGCGTATTTGAAAGAATTACTCACCTTGGGATCCTTAAAGAAGTGGCTACTTTCGCCTTTCTGTAAACCTAGTAAATATGAAGATGAGCATTAAGTGATAATGACCTGTAGGCAGAGATGAGAATGTTTTATTCCTGGTGGAGTTTGAATTCTCTGGAGAATTTGATTTTTCTCTAGTGGAGCCCACAGGCATTGAGAATGGACCCCATCCCTCACATCCTTGTATGAGTTCTAATAGGAACAAGAAAGATTAATGGTGATTCTAGGAGAGAAGCTCTCCGAGATAGAATGAGAAGCAGTATTTCTAGAGCTGCCAAAAAACTTTGCTGGTACACAGACAGGATAAATCTGGGAGCCTTTGTATTAAGGTATTTGCAATGCTACAACAGCAGAAAATGACATGAGAATTCTCAAGAATGTTCCTGATAATTGGAAAAGATTCCATTGAAACCAATACACCATGCTTGCGTTTTCCAAAGATAATGTGTCCCATAGACACATTCAAGGGTTTTCTCAAGATTTTAGATGTAAGCAGCAAATCATAGGAGTCACCCTGTTTCTCTTGAGGAAAACAAGGCAGGCCTGCCTTTTCTTGACCCAAATAAAGCCTAACAAACCCAGAGTGTGTGTTTACCTTGTTTGTGGAGGTTTGAAAAAAGTTGGAATGTTGGCTAGGCCATGAGCAAATCACATTTTTTGCACCCTAAACCCAAATGGGAAAGTTTTACCTCCCATTATAGGCTCCCTGACATATCTCCAGGAATTTTCATGTGACAAACATTGTTTTCCATTTTGAAAAAGCTACCTTGTCTTCCATTTTTTACCTGGTGAGAAAATCAAAGGGATGAAATGAAAGCTGGACCCAAAGGTACCTTTGAATAAGGGTTACAGACACTGCCAACATCTCCTTCTCCCCATGGGAGGTTGATCAGAGTTGGTGTATGCAAATGGTTGGCTGTTGAGAGTATGCAGAAAGCCCTGAGTTCTGTCTGTCATACCACATATAGGTGTGTTGGAGGGGATGCCAGTCTTCAGTGGACTGAATCAGAAAAACAACAGAATGATTGGTATCATCAAGGTAGTTAAGGACAATGCAATTTCTCATTTCTTCCCTGGTCTAGATTTTATAGTTTTGCTCTGATTAAGGTATTGGAGCTTGGAGTCCTTAAATATGTTATAGAAGAGAGTTCAGAGTAAAAAACCATAGCCCTCACCCGGTTACCCTTGAATATGCCTATAGGACACATTATCTTTGAAAATGCAAGCATGGTCTATTGGCTTCAATGGAGTCTTTTCCAATTTTCAGTAACATAATCCCCTTGGATGTTTATTCTCGGTTCAAACTGTTGGAATCAACATTGTCAACTTTTACCCTGACAATTTGCTTACTTTGTCCTAAACAAACTTACCCCAGTAAAGAGGCTTTTCCCTGCTTTTGCTTCTCTCTGAGCTGCTTCAAAGCGTCCTCAGGCATGTTCCACATTTTTCACCCAAAAGGCCAGGGCCCGAGGTGGTACCTTGTTACCCCTGGAGCCCTTGGAGTTTCCCGTTTTGTTTACACGAGAGTTCAGAAGGTTTGAGCTCCAGGTGTTGGGAAGTGATGGAGTCACTGCAGCTTAGCACCAGCAGTAAAACTATTTTAATGTCCGTTAACTAAGTCTTTGATTTTGAGCAGTGTGGTTTTCTAATTGTTGTGAAGTTTAATCCTTGATTTCTTATATAAATCTTGAGAACATGGTCTCCAGACAGCTAAACATAATATTTAAACATAACTAAACTAACTCTTGTAAATATTTCCCTTTTCGGTGATGAATGTGTATTGGTAAGGGGGGCAAGGTTGAAGGGGGTGGAGACCTCTCTAACGGAGTGACTTTCTTTACCCACTTATTTAGAGCACCTACCCTGGGGTTTCTACTTGGTAATGGACTAGATGTTGTATATAACTCCCCCATGATGTTTGAAATATCAGCAAGGGAAGTATCTATGTACCTGGGACTGGTGTAGTAAGGTCAACGGGCTTCTAGATTCTTAGGAGGGGGTGTCTTTCTACATGTTTTCTCCACTTTCAATCATTTATTAAAGCCCTAGGGTGAGAAGAATCTCAAGAGTATCTCTTTTGTCCATTGCTCAGATTCCTTAGAGCCTGTGGTGTAGCTTCATGCCATGCTGGTGGGATAGCTAGACAACTATTGTCACTGTCATTTTTTATAGATGAGGAATAGAAATGGGCAGAAAAGGGTGCCATAAACATAGTGACCATTAAATGGAATGGATTGGGGAAGTTGGTTCAATGATTTCAGAAAGGAGGAAAAATGGAGTTTGTCCATAGAGACCAATGTGGATACACAAGGAATTCAATTAGCAACTTAGATTAAAAAAAAGAGAAATGTACAAAAGATGGAAGCAAGGTGAAGTGATAGTGAATGAATATAAAAGTATGGCATGGTCCCATAATGACAGTGTCAGGAAAGCAATGTTGGCAGAAAAAGCAGGATTGAAAAGGGATGGGACCTTTTTGGGGGTTGAATGGGATGATAGTTACTGACAACCGAGTGAAGATAAAGCTGCTGATTTCTTATTCTGCTTCTGTTTTCTCTGCCAAAGAGAATGGCCTCTGCATTTGAAATAGCTGAACAAACAGGAAGTTTGATACTCAAGACAATAAGCAGAGAAATAAGAGAATATCTAGCTGCTGTAGATGAATTCAAGTAACGTGGTCCGGAAAATCTTGGGGACTTAAAGAATTAACAGGTGTGATTGCTGTCAGTGATATATGAAAGTTCATGGAAAATGGGGGAGGTACCACAAGATTGGAGGAAGACAAATTTGCCCCAATTTTTGAAGAAAAGGAAGAGAGTCTGTTAGGCAGTGAGCTTGACTTCAATTCCTGGGAATATTCTAGGACAGCTCATTTAAGAGATGGTTGTTGAACATCTAGAAAGTCAAGTTGTGATTTCAAAGAGCCAAGGATGGCTTCATCAAGAATAGGTCATGCCATGCTGACCTCATTTCCTTTTTTGAAAGGATTAGTAAGCCAATAGCTGCGGGCTACGTGGTGAATGTAGTTTACCTAGATTTTGACAATGCTTTGAATAAATTCTCTCATGTTATTCTTAAGGAGAATATGGAGAGGTATGGAATAGATGATAGTACAATTAGATGAATTCAGAATGGGTTGTGTTGTCAGAAACAACAGTTGTTAACAGTTCAGTGTCATTGACATACTTGGCAGGAGGGCTCCAGGGATCTATGTTGGCCCTGTACTTTTCACCAATTTTACCAACTACTTGGATAGATGTTATTTTCATGTGACGCAGAGTGGGGAGGTAGAGCTACCACTCTGGATGATCCAGAAGGATCTTGACAGGCTATAGCATTGGGCCGAGTCTAATAAGATGAAATTCAGTAGGAGTAAATATAAACTTGGGAAGCTGTATTTTGTTTTATGCTCAAGTACAAGATGGGGGAGGGAGTATTACACAATTAGACAACAATTTTCTGAAAAATTTTTGAGAGTTTTAGTGGACTTCCAGCTCAACATGCGTCAGCAGCATGATATGGAAGCCAGAAAAAGGCTAATGTAATCAATCCTGGGTTCAGTTAATAAAGTAATAGTTTTAGGAATAAAGAGGTCATAATCCTGCTGTACTCCACCCTTGTCAGGCCTCATCTACCACACTGTGTTCAGCTCTGATTGCCATCGTTTACTAAGGACATTGATAAAATGGATAGTGTCCAGAGGAGTGCAAGAAGTAAATGGTCTTGACTTTATGTAATATGAGGTTTGTTGAAGGAAATGGTTGTGTTTAACCTGGAAAAGAGAAGGCTGGAAGAGAACATGATAACTGGCATCAAATACTTGATGGTCTGTTAAGTGCAGGAGGACTAGACCAAAGGGCAGGAGTAATGTATTGTTGCTCAACAGTGCATTTACTGAGCCTGGTGTTTAGCTAAGAGAGAGCATGGGCTGGGTAAGGTTGGGCCTTTTGATGTGGGTACAACACTATGGTCTGTAGATGTAAATGACTTTCCATTGGGGCCTAAATAGAACTGAAGGCCTCGTTCTTCTGTGTCCAGTCTGTCATCACAACGTCTAGAAGGTCCTTCTCCAGAGCACTCAGATTTAGCCTTTTTGCTGTTTTTTACCTCTATTACCACCATTCTCTATCACCCTCAAACTGTGACTACTGCAGTCATTGGTCCTAGCTGGTCTTTTTGTCTTTGGTCCCTCTGCTGACTCATCCTGTGTATAGTTGTCATATTAGCCTTTTGAGAGTGCTACCTATGTCATGTGTCATCAGCCCCTACAACTCATCAGGTCCCAAGTTAAACTCATCTTCCCTGCCCTTTCCCCCAACCTCCTCCCCCAAACACAAACCTTTCGCTGCTTTTGTCTTTTAATAGGATCATTATCATCCTCTCTTCTTTAATTTTCCTATTGCCTTTTTCTGTCATATTCCATTGGTCATTAAATCTTGTCAGTTCTTATGAAATGTCTCTCCTCCATCCCCTTCGTTGAAAGGCTGGAAAGTGTCCAGGGGAGGGTAACTTGGTTGGTGAAGGACCTTGAGTCCATTTCATGTGGAACTGAAAGAACTGGGTGTGATTCTCTGGGGAGAAGAGAAAGCTCAGAGGAAACATGCTAGCCTTCATAAAGGATCAGTAAGTTACTCTTCTGCCCTGGCTTTGACTACCTTAATTCATTTCCTAATTACTCTTCCTTCAATAATCTCCTAAATGGTCCATTAGTTTCTATTCTCTGTATTTTAATCCATCCTTCCAATTGTTAATATAATTAAAATGTTATTTTAATCATGTTATCTTCCCCCACTTTAAAAAAAACAAACCAGCCAACCATTCACTGGTGCCCAGCTGTTTGCAGAACAAACTTGTAGCTCCTGAAAATGGTATTAAATTTCTGCAGTTGTTCTGGAGTAAGTGGTGATTAGTTTATATCACCAGGTTGATAAGCAAATGCTGTGCCAAGCTATGCCAAGCTATGGTATTCCTATCTTTGAGACCCCTTCATCAATGAGATCCTGTGTTTTCAGGATGTAAGTGACAACACACACACACACACACCCACTTAACATGTTTCTAGGATCATCAATTTGGGTCTAGAAAGGACCTTTGGTTCTGGAAAGGTCATCTCTAACTACATTTAAAAAATATAAAATTGGTTTCTTAAATTTAACAAGCATTTTTTCCTGCTTTCCCCCTTTGCCTCTCCCCTCTAAATAGAGCGACAAAAGACAAAAGAAGAAAAAGGAAAACCCTTGTAACAAATATGCATAGTTGAGCAAAACAAATGCCCGCATTGGCCATGTCAAAAATGCATGCCTCATTCTACATCTTGATTCCCTCTCCTCCTCTGTTAAGAAGTACGGCCCCGTTCATTTTACAGTTAAGTATACTGGGATTGAGAGATCACACAGCTAGAAAACAAAAGAGCCCCCTGCCCTCTAAGATGGCTCCTTCCGTGTGCTATGGATGTATCTTGTATGTTCCTATTTATATAGTTATCCCTTCCCGATCATGGGGGTAGGGGTGTGGCGCCCCTGCTATGGAAAATCTGTGTAAATTTTTTTAGCCCTCTCTTCATGCCAGAGAAGAAGTCTGAATTCTTATGGTATTAAAAGATAAAATACGTTTATTATACAATCCTATACATATATTTTATGCATTTCTGAGTTTCTAAACTTTTTCTGTGTTGTCTGCTGGCCTTTGTGTGTTGTCTACGGCTTCTGCAAAACTCCCCCCCCACCCAAATTCCCGTTTAATTTCTTACGCCAACCCATGATATATTGAAACTGTGAAGGGAAAGTTGCATTATGGAGAGGGTAATTGTCTACGTCTTGTCTCCCCTTAATATCAGAATATTAGCTCGTTGAGGACAGGGACTATTGAGGATTTCTCTTTTCTCTTTGTTGCTTACCACATTGCCTGGCCCATAGCAGGTCCTTAATAAACACTTGATTGATGGACTGATCCACACTTTGGCCACAACCTACCTTCCCCTTCAGGCAGTCTTGTCTTCAGCCAGACGGGACCACTCCCTAGGACCGAACACAGTGTCTGCCCCACGTTTTTTCCCAAACTACCCCTTTCCCCTCTCCATCCCCCACCCTGTTTACTGAAATTATACTCCCTTCAAGGACCAGCTGAACTATCATCTCCATCATGAAGCATCTCCTGATCGTTCCAGGCATATATCCTCTTTCCCGCTTTCCCTATAGCATTTTACCAATACACCAAAGGGTTCAACCGATCAAAAGCATATATTAAAGGCTTGCTGTGGGCTAAGCCTCTGTGGACAGTCCCTGATCTCAAGAAACTTGCATTCTTATTGGGGAGATAATTAGATACATGTAAGTTCCTTATAAATAGGGATTATTTCATTCATTCTCCTTCTGTCCTCAGTTCCTGGCACAGAGTGGGCTCTTAATAAATACCCACTGATTGACTGATATGGGGCATATACAGAGTAGATGGGGGAGGGGGATAATATCAGAGGGGGATTACTAGCAGCTGGGGGTGGGGAAGGAGGCCTCCTGAAGAAGATGAGATTTCAGCCGAGACTTGGAAGGATTGAAGAGAAAAGAGAACACGACTTTCTAAGCCCTGGGGGACAGCCAATGCAAAGGTATGAAGGTGGGAGGTAATAGTAACAATAATGATGATGATGATGATGATAATTAGCATTTATATAGCGCTTTAAGGTTTGCCAAACCCTCTACAAATAAGGCATTTCACCCTCACAACAACCTTGGAAGGTAGGTGCTATTATTAAGAAAATCTGTGATTTCAATGGCGTTGGTATTCCCTCCACTGGTGTAGATTGCTGTCCCCTTCTTATCTTAACATAGCCTTCATGGGTTCCTGTGGCCAAAAAACAAAAATCAGTCCTTGGTGCTGTCCTTCTGGACGTGAGCTTTTCCAAAATTCCCTATGTGATTCTTGCACAATAGGCCTATTGTACATTGCCAGGACCAGATTTGTTGCCTCTCCGTCTTGGTAGCATGGATCAGATAGGGCACTGCACCGGCATCAAGTTCAGGAAACTGCTGTGCTGTCTCTTCCTGCGGTTATTATTACCACCGCTAACATTATTATAATAGACATTTATGTAACATTTTAAGGTTTGCAAGGCACTTTACAGACTTTATCTCAATGGATAGAGAGAGCTGGGCTTGGAATTGAGAAGACCTGAGTTCAGACACAGGCTCAGACACTTACTAGCTATGTGACCCTGGGCAGTTTCATATTAAGAACCCCTAACTCCTAGGGTTATTGTGAGGACCAGATAAGCTGATAGTTGTAAACTGCTTAGTATAGTGCCTGGCACATAATAAGTGCTGTAGAATTGTTAGTTATTATTAACCCTAGGCAGGTCACTTAATCTTTTTTTTTGCCTCAGATTCCTCATCTGTAAAATGGAGATCATAAGAATAACCTCCCTTCCTCCCGGGGTTGTGAGGATCAAATGAGATAAGGTCTGGAGTAAGGAAGACTCATCTCCTTGAGTTCATATCCTGCCTCAGACACTTACTTACTAGCTTGTGACCCCAGGGCAAGTCACTTAACTCTGTTTGCCTCAGCTTCCTTATCCGGAAAAGGAAATGGCCAACCACTCCAGTATCTCTACCAAGAAAGCTCCATGACTGAAATGGCCCAACAACCAGTGCCTAGCACAGTGCCCGTCACATGGCATTTATTCATTACACGCTTAGTGATTGGCTTCTCCAAAGTCACACAATTAGCACGTCAGGTTTCCCTGACACTAAACCCCCGACTCTGCTCCCATATGTGGGAGAACGGGGAAAGTATGGCAGTTATCATTGAAAACTGGCTAAAAAAACATACAAAGGTAGGCTGCAACGGCCACGCAGCCTTTATGGCCTCAGTGCACAAAACATCGACTTCCATACTTCCTTTTCCTTCTTCCTTTTACTAAAACCCCTCGCTTTGATACAATGAAGTCAGGCCGGGTGGTTTTACAATCAGAGCACAGGTAAAGGAGTCTGGAGAATCAACTATCACTCAGAGAGTCATCCTTATCAAGTCATTGTGTTTACACAATGAAGCTCTTCACTCCTCTCCTTCTGTTTCCTCAGGTCCCCAGAGAACACCTAAGGCTTAGTGGTTTACATCTACGTGGTGCTTTATGATTTAAAAGCACTTCAAGAACCCTGTGAAGCAGAGCAAGTATTACAGCCCCCGTTGAGGACTGTCTAGGTTTCATTGACAGTGGTCCTAGCCCAAGGTCCATTGGATAACAAATGATTAACCCAACCTAGAACTCCATCTTTTCTGACTCTAAGACTAGTTTTCTTTCCACTAATCTAAGCCACCCTTTCTTAAGGAAAGAAAACTAGTCTTAAGTGTTTTCAAAGGGTATGAGCACCCCCAATCTGAAAATGTTTCATGGAGGTAGCAATGTTTCATTATCTCTTGGCAGAGACTTCAAAAATGGGTTTGAATCAATCTTATAATGAGATTTCTCATACCTAAGACACTTTGAACTCTTTGAAAGAACGGTATTAGATAAGCCTTAGTTGGTATTAATAATTCTGTCTGATTACATTTAAATGAATCCCCAAGTTGGAACAGAAGAGGAATTAGATGGCATTTACTTATCTCAAATAAGCCTAATGCTATTACTGGTAAAATGAAATGTGGAATATGTGAAAGGCAGTGGACGTGCACAATAGGACTGTCAATGAAATGGGGAGCACGTGGCCCTTCCCAGCCTCCTCATCCTCCTTGGGTTCCATAGTGCTGAGTCCCAACCACCCTTTGTCTTCTTGGGTGCTCTCTTGTGAACAGTTCCATTAGTGAAGGATGCAGCTTCCAAAGTATCTCCTGTTCTTTTGTTTGTGATGTAGCTGACTGGTGAGGCAGGGGTTGGGAGCATGAGTCAACTTAGAAAACCTTGCCTAGTTTGTCTTAAGAGCAGAGAACAGAATAACTCATAGTCTGCCGTCCCCAGGCACTAAGTCCCATGTTGTTCTCCTGAGAACATGTAGCATCTGAAAGCTCCATCTTGGGTCTCTTCCCCTCCCCCTTCACCCCATTTTGAAATTTAAAAGTAATGAGTAGCTAGCATTTACATAGGGGTCTTAAAGTTTGCAAAATGCTTCAGACATATTATTTCATTTGAGCCTCATGACAACCCTATGAGGTCGCTGCTATTATTATCCGTGTTTTACAGGTGAACAAACTGAGATTGAGAGAGGTTAATGAATTTGCCCAGGGTCACACAGCTAAGTGTCTGAGGCAGAATTTGAACTCAGACCTTTCTGACTCCAGGTCCAGGGCTTGTATGCTCTTCCCTTCCCTTTCTGCATTTTCTTTTGGTAGGTAATCATACCTACTTCCACAGCTGCAGATGTTGCTTTTTACACAGACAACTTCCAAATCTATATTATCTTCTGTTATAATTTTATTTGTTTATTGTATAATTATATATAATTATATAATTTTATTTGTTTATAACATTGCAGTTATTTGTGTAACAATCATAAGGATAGCTAGCATTTTTATAGCCCTTTAAGATTTGCAAATTTCATCACACCTTATCTCATTTGAACCTGACAACAGTTGTTTGAGGTAGGTACCGTTACTATTCCCAGGAAACTGAGTCTGGGAGAAGTTAAATGACCTGCCTAAAGTTGCACAACCAGTAAGTGCCTGAGGCAGAATTTGAATGGGGTGGCATCTCCCTGACTGCAGGACCTGTTTTGATCCACTGTACCCCTCAGCTGTGCACATTAATGTCCTCAAATAAGAGCTAGGTTAGGGGTGTAACCTCAGGTAGAAACTGATCCCTGCCAGCTGCATACTGACTTAGAAAACCACAAATTAACATTATCTATATTGTACTATTTAAAAATTTTATTTTCTTAAATATTTCCCAATTAACATTTTAATTTGGTTTGGGCCACATTCCTGAGAGTTTTGCCTAGTCCTTGTCTCTCATTTTACAGATAAGAAAACTTGAGAACCAGAAAGCTTAAGTAGTAAGTCACGCAGGGAGTAATTGATAAAGCCAGGACCCAAACTCAAGACTCTATCCCAAGGTCTGTATCCCATACCATGATCTCACTCCTTAAGTCCTTATGTTTTATTTACTGAGGCTAGATCCCTCAACACCTTGATTTTTTTTGGTAATAATAATTTTATTTTGTACTTAATTTTAAAAAAACTTATGCTTAATAAATGGAATAAGAGAGAAACTGTCTATATGGACTAATTCAGTGCTTCTCATTCCCACCTTTATGCCAAAATTTAAATTATATTTTGAAAATATATTTAAATATAAAACATAATCAATTTAAATGTATTTTAAATACATTTTGAAAATATATTTAAGTATAAATATATTCAATTTAAATACATTTTTGAAAATATATTTTAAATACAAATATATTCAATTTAAATATATTGTCAAAATATATTTTAAATATAAGATATACTCAATTTAAATACATTTTGAAAATATATTTAAATATATTTTTAATTGGCTTTTGGCTTTAGCTAGTCTTGTTCTCAGTAGGAGAGATGAACACGATGCTTCCCGCTCTCCGTTTCAGTTGCCAGTCAGAGAATTCTTCCTGACTTAGCCAGCCCACACACAACGAAAACTCGGTAAAATTCCTAGGTCATTTCTGTGTCATATGTTCAGCATTTGCAGATGTGTGCAGCTGTGGACTTGCCAGTCTTTTCCTTTAAAAAAACCCCAAACCCAAACCCCAAACCCCGAAAAGTTATGTGATATCTTAAGATATGCTTCTGTTAGAAGTTCAGAACTGGGAGGGATGTTAGCAGTCATCTCATACTACCTACACTTTTAACAGATGAGGAAACTGAGACCTGGAAAAGCCAAAAGACATATCTGGAATCACATACACAACCAGAATTTGAACCTAGTTCCTCTAAGTTCAAAAACAGTTGTCTAGTCTTTGAATATCTTGGATTGTCCACAAAAGGTACAAACCTTCTTTTATGAGGTTCTGGTTACTTTCTGTTGTGTGAATGCTGATTAAAGAGATAAATTTTCTGAGTAGTCTAAACCCCAAACTATAGCTTCAAGTAGACGGAATTTCTTTTTAAGCACTTCTGTTTCTACATTCGGGGCTGTAATGACAAGTAATGGTGACCAAAAAGCTCACTGGAGCTACACTTCCTTAGGGCTATACCAGAATGGGGTCACCACAGGCCATAGGCTGATCTTTCAGCCATGAAAGTTGAGACCTTTGAATTGGTTCATTTGCATCTAATCAGACTGTGAGATAACCATCTCACAATAATCAAACTCAAACGAGACTTATTAATACCAGAGACCTCATTGATTCATTCACATTAAGAAAATAATATGTTTCCAGAGATTGGATAATTATGGCTCCCATTTAGGGGACATGCTCGCCTGCGTTGAGGTATCTGGAAATCTAATTAGGCATTTGGAAGTTGTTGAGTAGACATGGAACGATTGAGTAGGACTGAGGGACAGTAGCCCAAAAGTATGTTTCATTCTAGTGAAAGGTTTTTGTTTTTTTCCTAGCATAGAGCACATATCTTTTGAATGACTGGCTATCTCTCCCTGGGGCCTTGCTAAAGAAACACTGGTATTATTTTTACTCAATAACTTGCCTTTTTTCAGACCTCGTGATGACAATGCCCTCTTATTTGCTGTTATTACATTATCATTGCAACTTTTTTAATAAGCAGATATAGTTTCCAGGTTTGTTGTTCATTTCCCATTGATCATTGGTGTTGAGAGAGCTGTAGCTTAGAGTTGAGGGTGGGAAGGCCTTCTCTGACCTGTTAGAGTTCCAAGGTCATAACAATCTGAAAAAAAGTTTGTAGCTTTTGCTCAATCTCATGTAATAATATGTAAGTCAATTTTCTCTTGCACTCTGTTCCTAATATCACCACCCAAGTTCAGATTCTTATAACCTCATTAGAATCACCTCTATTTGGTGTCCCTGCCTTCATCATCTCTTCTCTTTAATCCATTCTGTGGACTGCTACCCAGGTAATCTTAAACTCTGTCACTTGTCTGTGTAACCTTGGGAAAGTCATTTTCTCTGGGCTCCAGTTTCTTTATAAAATGGGGGTGGGGATAGAGGGATGGTGGACTAAATGGCTCTATAATTCTTTTCAGTTCTAAACCCATGATTGCAAGACATAGTCACTGCCTTCAAAGTTCCCGATCTATATCTTACCTCTGGATCCAGATGGCTCTGGAGGAGAAAGTGAGGCTGGTGACCTTGCACAGTCCTCCCTCACTGAAATCAAAGTCAACTACAAGTCATGTCATCATCTCCCTGATGTCATGGTCCTCTTTGAGAATGAAGGACAAATCACAACCACAGGCTTATGGGAGACACTCGGAACTCCTTAGCCTGGCATTAAAGGCTCTTCATGCTATTTCCAAACTATCTTAACAATCCTATTTCATTCACTTCTCCCTAAACCCTTCTTTCTCTCTCTTCCTAGTCTTTATACTTTATCTCGGATCATTTCTTCTGCCTGGTGTTTTCTCCCCCCAAGTCTCTTTCTATTTGCTGAAATCCTATACATCTTTTAAATTTGAATATCTACTCCACTTTGATGAAACTTCCCAGGCTTCAATCAGAAATGATCCCTTCTTGTTTTGAATGCTCACAGTAATTTGTACCTTTCATGCATTTTCACAGTCGGCTTGATATTTCTATCATTCCCGTAACTAAGGCTGTGAAAATTTAAAACCCTCCGAAGGTTGTGAAAAGCTAAAACCTTCTGAAGGTTATGAAAATCTAAAAGGGTTTATGATTTTTGCCACAAAGATTGTAAAGTCCTTGAAGGCAGAGACCCATTATGTCTCCTTCAACAATAAATAATTCCTCAGATATTTATTACATAATTACTATGTCTAAGGAAGCCTGGTGTAGTGGATAGAGTGGATCTATTGACTTGTCATCAAAAAGATCTGAGTTCAGATCCCACCTCCAATACGTACTGGCCATCTGAGCCCTGATATCATTTAACCTCTGAGCGCCCTAAATGGTTGTCTAGAGTAGGTGTGGATTGGCTTTAGCAGAGGAGATTTCTTCACCAGGAGTTCTCTATACCAGGGAGATCACAGATCAGTCTCCCCACAAAAAGTGGGCAAGGCACTGTCCTAAGTTGTAGAGAGAGATGAAAAACAACATAGTCCATGATCTCATATTGGTAGGTGGGGGATGAGGAATGTAATTAAATAATAGCAATGCTAGTTAGTACATTATTAAATGCAAATTATTTGAGATTGAGATCTCTGGCGATAATCCAGGAAGGCTCCGTAGAGAATATAGTTCCTGAGCTGGGTCTTGAAGGTAGAACAAATTTCAACAAGTGGAGGTGTAGGAAGAATCTGTTTTAGGGGATGGGGGATGGTGTGTGCAGATGCATAGGAACAGGAGAGGGCAGGATGAGATTGAGGAATGATAAGGAGTCCCATTTTGGCTAGCATTTTGAGTATGTGAAAGGGAATGATGAGAAATAAGGTTAGAAGCTTTACTAAGCCAAATGCTAGCTATCATTATTATTGCAGAGGGCCCTGAGTGCCAGGCTAAGGTGTTTGTGTTTGTATGTGGTAGGCAATAGGAAACAAGTGAAAATTTTTAAGTGGGAGAGTGTCTTGGTCAGAGTATTGTATTAATACTGAGATTGCCTTGTAGAGTGGATTGGAGGGCAGCTAAGTGGAAATAGGAAGACCCACTAGGTTTTTGTTATGATAATTCAGGGGAGAGGTAATGAAGGCCTGAGCCAGTTTGAGGTCAGTCTAAGAGAGAGGAAGGGGACAGGTGAGAAATATATTATGAAGGATGAATCATCTTTTTATTCTTTTTTTATGCCTAGAACATACTGCTTTAAGCATAGTAAAATGTTTATTGAACTGAGTCTAATTGATACAGCTCTCTATGTTCTAGGAAACCATATTCAGGCAAGAAATGTTCTGGGGGAAATCCAGGAGCAGGTATCTAGGTGATTACCTGGTGGTGATCAACATTAGGGTTTTCTCTGCTGTTTTTTTGAGTGTGAGAAAAGTGGGTCCAAGTTAAGCAGGGAGTTCTGTGAGAAAGTTACAAAATCAATTAACAGACATCTACCATGTTCCAGAAACTGAACTGGATGCTGAGGATCAAGTGAGATGGTTCCTGGTCTTAAGGAACTTGCATCCTAATAGGGAAGACAACAGGGACAGATGGGTCTAGACAGCACAAATATGTGCAGAATACATGCAAAGGGAACCCAAGGCAGTTAGTTTCAAGGTGTTGTTGTTGCTTGTCTTTTATTCTCAAGGAAGATCATGACATCTGGGAGGTGAGGCCATGGCATGCAAGTGAGTTGGATTACAGTGAGAGAGGGCTGTGCAAAGTCACCAGCTTCACTCTCTCCTCCAGAGCCATCTGGGTCCAGTGGCCAGATATAAATCAGGACGACTGGAGGGAAGGCAGTAGCAGTTGGGGGACTCAAGAAAGGCATCGAGTAGAAGGTGGTGCTTGAGCCTCATCTTAAAGGAAGCATGAGGGATTCTTGGAGGTAGATGTGAGGAAGGACGGCATTCCAGGTGTACAGGATGGCCCCTGCAGAGGCAAAGACATGGCAGATGGAGTGTCATGTGTGAGGAGCAAAAAGAAGACCAGTTAAGCCAACCATGAGTTTACCAAGTCTAGATAAGATCCTGAAGCTGGAGATGGAAAGATAAAGGCAGAGCCAAAAGATTCTGCCAGGAAAAAAAGTGGAAGGACTTGGTCATGGAGGGGACATGTTATTGGTGTTCAGTCATATCTGACTCTTCATGACCCTATTTGGGGTTTTCTTGGGAAAGATACCAGAGTGGTTTGCCATTTCCTTCTCCAGCTCATTTTACAGATGAAGAAACTGAGGCAAACGGGGTTAAGTGACTTGCTCAGAGTCACACAGCTAGTAAGCATCTGAGTACAGCTTTGAACTCAGGTCTTCCTGACTCCAGGCCCAGTACTCTATCCGCTATGCCACCCAGCTTCCCCTAAGGAACATAGTAGCTGCAAAAAAGGGAAACATTAAAATTCTAAAATTGTTGGGGGAAAAGGATGATGGTGATGCTATTGACCAAGATGGAGCTTGGATGGAAAGACTTGGAACTTTTTTTTTGGTCATCTAGAATTTTACATTGCAGCTGGACATTCAACCAACCTCTAAGCAGTGCTGAATGTGGGGTGAGGAATAAAAGGACAGTCAGGGGTCATTTGAAATAGTAATCGAAATTGTGAAGATGATTAGAGGGTCCTAGCTTGGTTAAAGGTGAAAGGGACTAGAGTTACTGAGGAGTCCCCTGCCTCTCTTTTTATTGATAAGACAGTGGAACCCTAGGGAGGCAGCATGCCTTCCTCACCCACTCAGACTACAGCTAGGTAGTCACTCAGTTAAAACTAGGATCTATATTCTTGACTCTGAGGCTAGCTATTTCTCATTATGCCATTATGTCTCTAGAACAGGAGCGGTCATACAGCGTTCTCTTGAAGATCTCCTAATATTTGGGAACTCCGGAGGCATTCTCTTTCATTGTTAGAGAGTTATCATCTCTAGGACAAGGTGTAACTCCAGTATTGAGGTATAACCTGGTTCTAAGCCAAGTATTTTGGGTGAGATGACATGCAATGTTGGTTCAAGAGCTTTCTCTCCACTGTTTGGTAGTCACATGTATGTGACCCATGGAAAGCATCAGGCACAGATTGAAATCTGGGATATGGAGGAGAAATTTGCCTCTTTGGAACTTCTACACATTGCCCTTAGAAGCTAAGGAAAACAGATTTAATCCATCTTCTATATGGCATCCCTACAGCTATCTTTTCTCCTAAATCTTCTCTTCTCCAAGGTAAACATCACCAATTCCTCATATTAAGGGAATTGGGGTCCTCTCGATATTCCAGTTGCTCTCATCTGAATAGAGTGCAGTTTATCACTGCCCTTGCTAAATGATGGCACCCAGAACTGAACACTCCAAATGGGACCCAATTAGGGTGGAGAGTACAGTGGAACTGTTCTTTCCCTCTTTTCGTACACTGTGCTGTTGTTAATGTAGTTGAAGAATGAATGAACTCTTGAGGTCTTTCACTCAGGGATGTACTGGAGCCAGCTCATGCTGACTCATGAGAGCAGATTGTTCAATTTTCCCTTTGAGTATTTAAGCCTTGGAAACTGGCAAATGGTGCAAACCAATGTTTGTTTCTTTGATTGTCTAGACTTAAGCAAGTGATAGATAAAATAATAATGCATGTAAAACTTAAGTGTGTTGTGCATAGTGTATTTTTCCAGGAGAGCTGGTTGTTAAACATTTATCAGCACATCCTTGCTTACACTTCATATCCTTGGCTTATATTGAGCCTATAGTCTGTTACTGAGTTAATAACTCTGGATTACCCTGCTAAAGCCTCAGATTATCTAAAGGGAAGGAAAAGGGAACGAGCATTTATTAAGTGCCTACTGTTCTTGCTGTTGTTGTTCGTCCTTCGTTCTTGAAGAGGACTGATGATATCAGGAGAGGGATGTCTTGCTATGTGAGAGGCAGTGTATTAAGGGCTTTAAAAATATCTCATTTGATCAAACCCTTGTTTATTTACTGAGTTTTTACCTACAGTGTGGCACAGTGAGAAACTAGCTGGATACCTGTGTTAGAATCTTGGTTCTGCCTCTTGTGTGACCTCAGACAAGCCATTTCACATCTCGGGACCTCAGTTTCCTTATCTGTAAAATGAGAGGAATTATAGATCTTAACCGAAAAGGGACCTCAGAGATTATATAGTCCGACTCCTTTGTTTCAACTCATAGATGAAAAAACTGAGGTCCAGAGAGGGGAGGTTACTTGCTCAGAGTCACATAGGTGACTTCGCAGTAAGGGAAGAACTGAAATTCGAACTTGAGTTCTCTGTCCCCAAACCACGAGCTCTTTCTGCTGCCTCCATTAGGTGAACTCTGATGTTCCTTCTGGCTCTCTCTCTATGTTCCTGTACCCAACTATGACACAAAGGATTACAAGCCCCCTGTGTATGTACCACCTATCAAAGTAGATGTCTCACTCCCCAAAAAATATCAGTCATCAACCAGCATTTATTAAGCACCTACTATGTGCCAGGCACCAAATCCTGAATTTGTGAGACTCTACTGTGTTTAGATAATGTATAGTCCTCTGTTTAGTGAACCCATAAACCTGTTGGATTTCAAAGTACTTTAACCCTCCAGTGGTTTTTTTTGAGGCACTTGGTATTATGTTCAAGTTAACTTCGAGAGACAGAATCATTTGTTTAAGGTCAGTCAGAAAATTAAATCCCAATAACAGGGTTAGAATCTAGCCTTTAAGAGTATTAAATCCATTGTTTTGTTCACAGGGCATTAAATCTTTCCCAGGAGCGGTAGGTTGATTAGCAACCATAGCCTGTCAACAGGAGCCAAGACTAGAATGCCTGGGATGGCCACTTCCTTTGAAAGAATGTTACACCCCTGTTCCAGAAGCGGGCAGTGGCTTTCAACAGAGGGTTTCATTTTCTAGGTGTTTCTAGGAATTCATGGGCATGGTCCTTTCTTTAGCTGGGATATATTACTCCTCAGAATCCCCAGGAGTCGCGTGCTGAAGCCTTCCTCACCCAAAGTCACTGGGAATTGGTGCCAAGTCATAAAATATGCAAATGTGGCCCAGGGAAGGAAGGTGGTCTGGACATTCCACGGCAGGCCGTGTGGGTTGAGGAGGAATTTCTTGACATGCTAATGTACCTGGCAGACATGAGCCATCCAGGGCTGCTCCATGATCCCAGGCAGAGGGGGTTGGGAACTCGGGCCACCCAGGGTTGCAGTTGAGAAGAAACAGAGAATGCCTTTTAACAATTCTGTAGTTTTAGAAAGGAAAAAGAGAGAGCCTTAATGGCCGAGTCTTTGATTCCCCACTGTGTTGGCTGGGGTCTTCGTAGGCTCTGATTGCCCTCATAACCCAGGCTGAGGTGGGTGGGTTGGTCGGGTAGGTTGATGTCGGGTTGCTGGGGTCCCCTCAAGTTCTCCACCACCCAGAAATTCTCAGAATCATCCTTCATTCTTTTCCTTCTCTTTCAAGGGAAGAGCTATTCTTATGCCTAATATAGACAGATGCCGCCGCCTATGTCCTTCAAGCTGTTTCATTCCCCCATCACTACCCCTCTTCATGTCCTGTCTCTGTGTCTTTTCACTGGCTGCCTCCTCGCGCCAGGAACGCACTCCTCCTCACTTATAAATCATTCAATCAACAAACATTTATTAAGTGACTCCTATGGATCAGGAAATCCTGGTAGCTCTACATCTGTGATCCAATAAGGAAAGGAAACACACATTTATTAAGCACCTCCTGTATGCCCGACATTGTCCTGTTTTACAAATATCATCTCATTTGCTCTTCACAGCAGCCCTGAGAGGTAGGTACTATTATTTTTGAGTCCTGTCCAACTCTCTGTGACCCCGTTTTGGGTTTTCTTGCCCATTTCCTTCTCCAGCTCATTTTTACAGATGAGGAAACTGAGGCAAACAGGGTTAAGTGACTTACCCAGGGTCACACAGCTAGTAAGTATCTGAGGCCAGATTTGAACTCGAGAAGTGCTCTATCCACTGTTCCACCCAGCTGCCGCCAGTACTATTATTATCTTCCCCATGTTACAGTTGAGGAAACTGAGTTTAAAAGACTTACCCAGGGTTACCCAGCTAGTAAGTGTCTGAGGCTGGATTTGAACTCAGGACTTCTGGACTGGAGGCCCATTGCTCTCTCCACCGTACCACCTAGCTGCCTATTAATATGGGTGTCCCTACAGCAGAATTTCAGAAGGCTAAAGACTATGTATTGCAAGGACTGTTTTCCTTACTGAGTTGTTATGAGAAAAGTGCTTTGTAATCCTTAAAGCTCTATAGACGTGTATTGTTATAGACATATTATTATAGACGTATTATTTTCTACAGACATTGGCATAATTATAATATTTGGCACTGGGGCACTTCAGTTGACAGAGGCAGCCCATGGCAGCACTCACCTAGACTATGGCCACAGAGGAAGTGAGCCATCTGTCACCTTCCCATTTCAAGCAATCCTCGTTGCCAACAGGTGCCAAGCTCAGTTTTTTCTAGTCATGGCTGTAGATAGAGTAGAAATTCTAGTAGTGTCCTTTACATTGTGGTTCCCTTGGGCAAAGCCCCAGTCATCCTATCTCAGTTATGACTCTGCCTGCCAGCTGAGGAGATACATGAGCCACTCTGTAGCCAGAGTCACTGACATCGCTGTGATGCTCTTCTCGCCATGTTAGTTCTACAGTTCTGATATCTCCTATTATGTTAATTTATGGATGTAAAGAAATTATGTCTGTAAAATTGGTATTCAGGGACCCTATAACTTCTGGCTTGGGGAGAGGATTAGAAGAAAAAAATGTTTTTCCCTGCCTTGACCCACATTTACTTTAATAAAGACCAGGCAACCTGAAAGTGTCTTACTATTTAATGGGGGAGAGTTTAAGGAACCAAAAGTGGGGTTTCTTTTAGGGGAAATTTGTTACAGAGGCACCCTCCAGTCTGAAGGCAGACCACTCCAACCAGCTGTGTGGGAGACCCAGACAAGGAACGTCTTTCTGCCCAGTTGGAGGAGAGATTAAATACTAATAAGCATGGGCAATAAATTTAGAGCATGAGGGGGCCCTGAGCGCTCTCCACCCAGTTGGGAGCCAGGATGGATGTAATGAAGCCCCCATCTCCCCAAAGTCACATGGAATGATGGGGAAACTATGGGTGGCTTGATAAAAAAAAAGTTTCTAAAAACTCTTCCTTCCCTTTCTGTTTGTGATATTTTGACTAATTCAAACCGAGATCTGTGCCATGCTGGTGGGAAGGGAAGAAGTAAACATGGATATTAGGTCCTTTGGGAACTAGGAAAAGCTAAGTATTTGGCACAGGTGGAAGAGTTAGTCTTTGAATGGAGCAAAAATACCTCTTCCCCTGGGACCTGGAGGAAAGGATGAGAAAATACATTTTTTAAAAACTGCTTTTCTTTGCACTTCCTCCAATTTATCATCATTATCTTCTGACACACATAAAAATGGGCATAAAATGAATAGGTATGACAGATGTGGTCTCCTTGCGGTGGAGGGGAAGGGACTTTATGTAATTCTTTCTCATACACAACTCAAAGCAACTTTATCTTAATTTAATAAATGTTTATTGAGTGCCAACAACATTCAAAGCCCTGGGCTCAACACTGTGAGCTCAGAGATGAAAAGCAGAACAATAGGCCCCTCAAAGGGCATTCTGTCTTGTAGGGGAATGGGCCATGTACATGAATAACTAAAAATTGATGTTAGATGATGGTCATAGAAAAGTCAAACAGGATGACCTGAGACTTTCAAAGGGAAGGACCAGGAGAAGACTTGATGGGGCCTGAAAAGGGAAGCGTATTCTAAACGCAGCATACTCCCTTCTCAGAAACATAACCAATCAGAAAACATCCTTTAATTAGAATCTGGCGCCATCTTGAATGAGCGTTGTACTTGTTTTCTGTTGACTTATCTGGGTACATGTTCCCAAATATCCCTACAAGTAGAATGTATGCTCCTTGAAGGCAGGGATTGTTTCATTTTTGCACACATCTGTACACACATTGGGTGCTTAATAAAAGTTTATTAAATTGAATTGTTGGAAAGGGCACTGAATTTAGAGCCAGAGGGCCTGGGTTCAAATCCTAGTATTACTATGTATTAACTATATGGCTTTTGGCATGCCATCACTAACACTTTACTTCCTTGGCCCTTAAATTCTTCTTCTAAAATGAGGGGGTTGGATTAGATGGCCTCTTGGGTCCCTTCCAGCTGCAGCTGGAATTTATCCTCCTATGACTATGATTTAGTAGAATGAGAATTTGCTTTAGAGTCAAAGGACTTGGGTTCAGATCCTCACTTTGTTACCACCCAGGTGACCTTGGGCAAGTATTTTAACCTTATTGTGCCTCAGTTTCCTTGTTTGTGAAAAGAGAAAGTATATGACCTCTAACATTCTATCCAGCTCTACATATGTGATCCTCTGATGGTATGGGAAAACATAGTAATCTAGAAACCCAATACTGGCAATTACAGAATGAAACAAACATCAGTCATGAAAATGTGTAAATTTGGATGAAAAGGAATCTGAAAACAATATATTCACTTACGGAGTGGGAATAATAATTTCAGATAAATCTAACACATTTTTTTTCCATTTTCCATTTTTTTCCATTTTTTTCCTACTCAGTCACTTGTGACTGTAGGAATCATGAAATCATATCACAGTATCAGGAACTTTGACAAGATTTTGTGTATAACGTCATGTATAATTTGACTTGTCACTTTTCTTTGGAAAGGAACCCCAAGGACATGGATTAAAACTCCCGAAGGTTATGGAGTACATTGATTTAGGGGAAGTTGCCTGAGGGCTTATTGTAGAGGATACTGTTAAGTCTAATTCTGTTTAACATGGTTACAAGTGATTTGGAGGAGAAACTGAAGGCGCATTAATTCTATTTATTCTAAATAGGGAATGGCCAGTAACCAAAATGAAAAGAAATAATGAAAGTGAGAACTAAAGAGATTTTTAAAAAAGACAGTTTATAAAAATGAAATGCACATGGAAGAAAAATAATATGAAAATTCTGATATTCATTTTGGAGAGAAACTTTGGAAATAAGACAATGCCAAACAAGACTTAGCGGTCATCAAATTAAATTGCAACATATAAAGGATTTTAAACACACACAGAAAATAGTTGAAATTGAAGCTGCCAAGGGCCACCAACCATGAAAGCCTCAGCCCAGCTCAGGCCCTGGTCTGGAACCAAAGTCATTTATTCCCACCCTTGCCTCATTCAGAACTCCAGAAGCCTGCAAGGAGCCCAGATATGATTTTAAGTTTCTGCCTCTTCTCTACCTTTTTCATCATGTACTCTTAAGAGTTAGAAGGGACTTTGTAGCTTCCCTAGTCTTAACAGCTGGTGAGCAGGCCTCTCTTTGCAACATCCCTGACAAATAGTCACCCAGTGATGCAGCCTTTGGTTGTGAGGCAGCCTTTTCTATTTGGGGGGGGGGGGGCTCTATCTGTGAGGAAGTTGATATTGAGCTAAAATCTGCCTGCTTGGAACTTCTATCATTTGCCCCAAGTCATTATGCCTTCTAGGGTCCAGAAAACAAGAATTCCTTTTCTATGTGAAAACCTTTAAGATATTTGAAGACAGCTCTCTATTGTGTTTCCTCTTGACCTTCTCTTCTTAAAGCTAAACATTTCCAGTTTCTTCAGTTGATTCTTCCATTGCATAATTTCCAATGTCCTTACAGATCTTGTTGCCTTGCTTTTGTTAATGTCCTTCCTAAAATGTGGCACCCACATCTTGTATTGTAGATGAGGTTCATTCTTTGCAAAATACAATAGGGCTATCAAGTCCTTAGCCCTGAATGCGATGGCTGTCAGATCATACTATTGATGCATATTGAGCATACAATGCACTGGGATCCTCAAATCTTTTTCATATGAGATGATTTTTTAATCTTTTTACCTGAACTATTTTTATAATCATCCTCACTAAAGGTTCTCCCCCATTAATTCATCTTTAACACTGCAACCATCATGATATTCCTAACTCTAATAATGTCACTTTCACTCAGAAAACATTCATTGTTTCCACCCTTGCCTTTTGAATAAAATCTAGACTTCTTAGCATTCAAGACCCAGAATGGACTTGTTCCAATCTGTCTTTCTTCCTTATTTCACATTATTCCCTATCATACGTTCTAAGTTTTAGACCAACTGAGCTACTTGCCAAATCTGGATCCTAGCCTGTCTGCTCCCACTGCCACGTACTCCAGCCTGCCATGTTTAGAATGAACCACTAACACTGAACACATTCAGAAGACAGAATGAAGGAAAATGCCATCACTTTGAAGAGAGCAGAATAGTACATATTTTATGTTGAGTGACTGAACAGTGTTCACAAGTACACCCCCCAGTCCCACATTTAGAATGTAAACTCCTTGAAGTCAGGGATTATTTAATTTTTTCCCCTTCTGTATCCTAGGTGCTTGTATAGTACCTTGCACAGAGTAGGTGTAGCAAGGAATGTTTCCCCACACATAGCATGGGGTTTATTATATGGCTTGAAGGGAGACAGAATAGACATCTCTCGCCTTGATTCCACTCCCCCCTTCATCCAGAGAGACTTTAATTTCTGCCAGGAGGGAGAACAGGAGTTAGAGTGCAGAGGATCACTGACCACTCTAATTTTCCATAGAGAAAGGGGGTACTGGACTAGAATTACATCTATGCATTCTCTTAAATATTGCTGGTCTAGGGGATGTAGTTCTTAGGCTCAAGCTAAAATTCTGATCACTATTTATTCCTAGGAAGACTCTAAGCTTTATATCCAAGGCTTGACTCCCTTCCCACCAAATACCAGTTCCATAATGAACAAAATAGCAGGTAGCAAAAAACAAACAAAAACCCATTTATCCAAGTTGATAGCAAAATAGAAATCAAAGAACGTATACATAGGAGAATAAATGCTGGACAGTATGGAATGAAGGAACTCTCCTAGTGAGAACAAGGTAGCTCAGCCCTACCCAGAGAGGATCCCAGATCTCACTGGAGGAGAAATTCCCTGAAGTCTGTAGTGTAGCAAGATGGGGATAGGGATATGATGGAGCCTGCTAGCTCCTCTCATGGTGACTTCTTCAGCAACCTGAAGCAGGGTTGGTATTGTCCATTTTCTCTCTTGCTGTTAGAAGCTCCTGAAGCAACCACAGGACCCAGTGAAACTCTAGAGACTTGAAGAGACTCAATACTTTGAAGAGACCAAACCGTCCCTTTTTCTGGCTCTTGCCATCTCTGCCCTGCTTCTTACACAGGTACAAGGCATTGATGACCAATGAGGAGAGAGTCCTATAACAGTAGACTTTGGGACTTGGGTTATTCAGTTGATTAGAAAATGCTGATTGAATTACATCGTCAGAAAGAGTATTAAATTCAAAGGATCTGGGTTCAAATCCTGGTGCATTCATCTGTGTGACTTTGGGCAGCTATCACTTTGTTTTATTCAACCTTTTCTGTGAATGATATTTTTTTCTTAAAAGCTATTTTGCAGCTTGGTATAGCAGATCAAAAGTGCTAGACTCAAGTCAAAAGACCTGAATTTAAATCCACCTTCAGACACTAATTTGCTGTGTTATCCTCTCTTCCTACCTCTCGGCCTCAGTTTCTTCACCTGTAAAATGAGGATAATAATAGCACTTACCTCACAGGGTTATAGTAAGGATCAAATGAGAATAATCTAAGTAAAGTCCTTTGTAAACCTAAAAGCCCATATAAACTACAGCTGCTACTTAAATTTTCTTTAAAAAAAAATGGTTTCAACTACCAACCTAAGTGCTCCATTTGCTCATTTTCTTATTTGTTTTTGGCACAAATAACCCAGAATTTTCCTTATACTAGAAACTGGAGTTAAAACTTTTTTTTTAAAAAAAGTTGAGTAGAAATCTCAGGCATGTTCAGAGTTCTCTAATTTGTTTTTCTAGTTTCCCTGTGGTGGCTATAACATTTTTATGAGCTAGATGTAGAGTATAAGATAAAATACCTCCTCTAAACACTAACTTTAAATGTTCCCCATTGACAAATGACAAAATAATCTCCCTCCTTTTATTCATGAAATAACATTATAGGAAGGAAGGAAACAAGCATTTATTAAGCACCTACAATGTGTCAGGCACTGTGCTAAGTGCTTGGAATACCATATGTATATTTACTACATAAATATGTATATTTTTGTATAATTCTGAATATAAAAGACCCAAATCACAAGCCAACAGATAATTAAAAATTTCACATTTTGGAAACTATCCTAGGCAAGTTTATCTACTACCTAAACATATTGATTCTTCATCTGAAATTTGGCATAAAGTATGATTCAAATGCAACTTTTAAAACCTGGATATCTTTCCCCTCCCCTCTTATGACATATTTAACCAACATGTTATGTGTTATTTTCCTGGGCCCTTAAAATGTATACAGTAAAATAATTTTTATATAATACCACTTTATTGTGAAATTGCTCATTTTATGAAATAAAAGTGACTAGTAAAGAGGATTTGAATGAAGCTTGTGAGTCTTTTATGCTATTTAATTGCTTTTTTATGTATCCCAATTCATTAATAAAGGCAAAAAAGGAATAACCCTGGTGTATTTTCTCCGTCATTACTATTCAAATAGGGTTTTTTTTCTCTCTCTCTTTTGGTACAAATCTTTACCTAAATGGCCAATTCCTATTTTCCCAGAAAAAAACAGTTATGGAATGACCATCTCCACCCATTTCCAGGGTATCTTTGATGAAAATATGAGACTTTCTCAGACTATTTCTACAATAAACCACATCTCCTTAGTTACCACCCTGTTGTGTTTATTATTTGTTGACTTTACTGGCAAGTGCTTTGGTGGAGAAAAATTCAGCCTTGAAGGCTGGCCTCCTACTATTCAGTACTTCAGTCAGTAAGCATTTATTAAGTGTCTACTGTGTGCTAGGCACTATGCTACGATGGAGATACAAAGAAAGGCAAAAACTAGTGCCTGCCCATGAGGCGCTTACAATCAGATAGGGGGAGAGAACATGCAAACAACCATGTGTAAACAAGCTGTGGACACAGGATATATAGGAAGTATTCAACAGTGGAAAGGCAACAGAATCGGGAAGGACTGGGGAAAACTTTCCGTAAAAGGTGGGATTTTAGTTTGGACTTGAAGGAAGTCAGGGAAGCCAGGGCAGCTAGGTGGCGCCATAGGGCACAGGGCGCCATAGTGCATAGAGTGCCCTGGTTTTCTGAGCCAATATGTGGCCTATAAGGATTCTGATCGATGGTTCAGTGACACCCCCCCATTTGAGTTTGCTACCACTGTTCTGTGCAACTCCCTAAGATTGTTGTAAGTTATTGATAAAATGCTGACTTGAATTGGTGGAGAGAATGGTCAAATACCAGTGAAATCACATATCACACCTCTATCCTCTATACAGTGACTTGGACTTGAGAATTGATGTAAATTACATTGTAAAAGAAATTCATGACTGGAAGAGGAGGCTTGTTGATCACGTAACTGGAGCAAGTGATTAATGACATATGGTGACCCGGATGATGGTGTCCAGTGGATTGGGCAGATCCTCTATGGAGAATTTGTGGATAGACATGGAGGAGAATCACAAAAGATGAGAAGATATGGATGGATTTCAGTGGCCATTGAGGAGGTTCTAGGTCCACTGCTATTCTGGGGCTAGAGTGACCATGGTCCTATCATTCCAACACAGTTTGTAAAAATGGCATTTTTTCACTGTTGTTAATGAGCTCAAGATCAGAGGGGTCAAACTAAGGCCCATGCGCCCCAAGCCCATAAAAGTCACAAGTATGGTCTGAACCTGCTTAAGATGTAATTGGGAAGTGTTTAACAAAATAAATTTTAAAATATAGTACAACATAGATAATGTTGATTTGTGGTTTTCTAAGTCAGTATGCACCCACAAGGATCTGTTTCTATTTGAGTTTGACTGCTCTGGGCTTTCTCTAGCTCTTCTCCTACCCACCCAAATGGCAGACTGTATTTGAGGGTCAGGAAGATGACCTTTTACCCAAATAGAGGCAACAGGGCAAATGAGAGTACTCCCAAGACTGAATGGAGGCTGGGAGAGAAGCCCAGCCCTAAGGATACTTCAGCATGGTGTATAGGATGGCCTTAATAAATGTTTGTTGAATTGAATTGTGCTTCTCTCTTCTTCACTTTTCTTGGAAATCCTAAGAGATAGCAGCCCGCTTTGTAAGAAGAGAGAGAAGAGGGATGCTCCTATACTATATTCCCACCAATGATGCTGCTAATGGCTCCTCTGGGGGAGCAGTTTCCCTTTTGAATGGTGGTTACCAATACCTTCTTTACAGAAGGGATGAATAAAGCTGGGTAACTGAGAACAGGCTCTGTCCTTAAACTAGGCCTAAATGAATTCAATCAATTTCAACAAGTAATGATTAAACGCCTACTATGTGCACAACACCATCTTTAGTTCCAGGGATACAAAAACAAAAACAAGTAAAAAAAATGTTTCTACTCTTAAGGAATTTCCATTCTAATGGAGGAATATGACACATAAAATTTATAGCTAAATACAAGCTAACAATCAGGGTGATCAAGAAAGGCTTCTTTCCTAGTAGAGGTGGCACCTGATCTGAGCTGGGAAGGATGCTAAGGGTGATGATGATGATGATGGTGATGATGAAAACAATCACACTGTTCTTTCATGTTTGGAAAAAGCTTTATTTAATATAATGTATAATATACTATGCAATACTTATTACCTAATCTGTGTTTAATATAATCTGTATTGTCTCATTTGACTTTAAGAGGCATAGGTGAAGGAGAGCGTATTCCAGGCATAAGAAAGGCAGCAAAAGTATGGAGGGAGTAGATGGAATGTTGAATTCAGGGCACAACAAAGCTGGTTTTCCAAGAACAGAGAGTGCATGAAGAAGAGGAATGTGAAACAAGCATGAAAATGTGTGAAGGGCTGGAACTGTAGGTTAAAGAGTTGCCAGGTTGGCCCTCAGTTCCTTCAACATGAAGGGGTTAGATTAGATGACCTTCAGGGGCTCTTTCAGTTCTAGATCTTTGATCCTGTATTTACCATTAGACTGTGAGCTTCCAGAGGGCAGGAGCTGTCTTTTGCCTTTTTTTGTATCTGTAGCACTTAGCACAATGTTTGACGCATAGTAGGTGCTTAATAAATGCTTATTGACCAGACCGACTATTTAGCAGGCAGCTGATGATGCAGGATTAGACCTCAAGAGGTAGGGAGATTTGGTCATTTTCTCTGTCAGATATAAAGTGGAAAAGACCCTGGAGGACAGAAGAATGCATTAAGACCATCCATCCCTAGCATATATTTTCTCTGCCCATCAGTCAGATAATTTTGATTTTTTTTTTGTGGGGGAAAGGTGACTTTAAAGAAAGGGAAGATTATGCAATTTGGACCATAGTTTTGGAGAATGAGTCAATCTAAAATTTAATTTGTTTACGTTCCTGATACACAGACCCCACTGAACCTCACATTCACATAACTTCCTGAAGTACATAAACACAACCTCATATCCTCATGTTCTCCCATCTGCAGGCCCACACAGCCTATCAGATCCACCCACCCCACTTTGTTTCAGAGACCTCTACCCCACTTCTAGCCTGTTCTTGCTGCTACTTCAACTCTAACCCTTTTCAGTCTCCCTTGATAAAAACACGAGAATTCTCTAATTGAGTACAGCCCAACTCCGGGCCTATGGTGTATTTCTACTCTCCTAATTCACTACACTAGGAGGGGAAGGAAAAGGGCTTAAATTGATCGGTCCTCAGCACAGTGTCTGACACATAGTAGGTGCTTAATAAATATCGATTGATTGATAAGGGTTAAAAATATTTACCAAAATCCTGGAACTTAGAAGATACCCCTTCTGCTGTTTCTCCTTCTTCTCACAAAGTAGGCTTCTTTCTCTCTGGATTTCCAAGGAGAGTGAAGAACAGAAGCACAAATCAATTCAATGAACGTTTATTAAGGCTGTTTTTCATGCTATGCTGAAGCATCCCTAGAGGGTGGGGACTTCTCCCAGCATCTATTCAGTCTTGAGAGTGATTATTTTCACCTGGGAAGGAATCCGTTCCATGATGGAGCAAGAAAGGATTACTGATTTTCATGCCTGGTCTTATACTCAGAAGTTACTTTTACTGTATTTAGTATTTTAGGCAAGAATGACTGCCAAGAGTTCAATAAAAACATGACTAGCCAACTAGATAAAATTTAGAAGAATATAAAAGTATATGTTCTTTAATTAAATATTGTTTCCTAGAGAGAAAGATGTGGTTTTTTTTTTACTGTTAAAAAAGAAGTTGGATCAAGGATCCTGGTAAACTTGGTTAAATATTGATTGCTTGCCTAGGTGTCACACTTCCATCATTTGTCTGAATAAGTTCTTCAGAGAGACTTGTTCATTCCTGCCACCAGGGGCCTCAGTAGGGTGGTGGCTAGACTTCAGGCACGAATGGAGAAATTGAGAAAACCCAGGCCAGCCTGGGTAGTTATAGTACAGTGGAGAGAGAATACTGGATCAGAGGTCAGGAAAGCCTAGGTTTGCGTCCTTGCACCTGACACTTACTAGTTGCGGATCATGAACAAGTCATCTGATCTCTGAGCCTCGGTTCCCCCATCTGTAGAATGGGGGTAAGAATACCTGCAGGGAGGCTCCAACGAGATCTGGGTATATAAAACATTTAATAAACTTAAAAGGCTATATAAATGACAGCTCTTGGCATTATTATAGCTGTGCTATATGTAGAATTGAAATGTAGTTTCTTTTTGAGACAATAAGAATAACCCTTAAAATACTTGAACCTATACTACTTATGAATTATAAAAATATTTCATGTCACATAGGCATTAAAAGCAAAAAAAAAACTTGCAAGAAAGTTCAAAGGACCATAAAACTTAGTTAGAAGGCCCCTTAAAATGACCAATTTTCTAATTTACAGAGGATGAGGCCCAAAGAGTTTGGGACTTTCCCAAGGTTACTCATCTCCTGTTCTAAATACTGGCTTAGTTTTCTTTCAACTGTGGAGTGCCCCAGGCCATTTCCTCCATTTTTACCCTAGTTGTTAGCTAGTAACAATGGTTTTTTTGTTGTCATTAGTGTTTTTTATTTTGTTATTCATTCATTCATTCATTCATGCATTCGTTGATTTATTTAGAGACTCTTTCCATATTTTTCCCAGCCTGGAAAGGCAGTGGCTTTTCATGGGGGATGCCACTATTGATTGGCCTGGGAGCTTTGGCAGAGCTGGGCTAGTTTGACCCTCCTCAGACAGCCTGAAGATCCCCCTGGTCCCAGAGGTTTACCATATTGGTGCTAGACTAAGTGTGGACACCCAGTAATTTTAACTCACCTCATAATGCCTGAGGTCAAGCAATCCACTGGCCTCAACCTCCCTAGCAGCAGGGATTAAGGTATGTGCTACCAGGACTGGTGAGTTGGGGTGTTAGGTACCTCATTCACCACCTTTCTGCTGTTTAGAGTGCTAAATGTCCTTAGGAGGCTCTGAAGTTACCTGGAAGCCATCTTTTCAGCCTGCTGGCTTTAAGCCTCTCCTTGAATTTTCCTCAATTCTCTCCTGTCCTCTAACTGTAAACCCACGTGTCAACTTTCAGCTCTCCCTCTTGTCTCAGAACTGCCTTTTAAAGGGGAGGCATGTAATGTTAGAGAGCCTGTCATAGTTATTCACAATTTCCTCCCTCAGGGTTGTTACCTTCACCTGGAGGGTAATACAATCTGGCTTTTTAAAGGGGCCAGATCCACTCTCTCCTGTAGAGTTTTAAAAACCAAACCAAACTCAATGTGGATTTAAACAGTTGACCAGATTTCTTTATGTCTCTTCTCACGTTTCTTTATGGTGGAACTCTAGGCTTAGCAGAAATTGCCAGGGTATTGTCCACTTAGATGGGAGGAATCCAAGAAATTGAATTCAGCAACACTTGTCCAGCACCTGCTATGGGTGGAGCTGTTGGTTTTTTCCAAGAAAGCAAAGCAATTCTATCTAGCTCTTTTCCTATCAAGCTGCATGATGAATGATTGCCAAAAAGTCCCGGAGTTTCTCCAATTGGGATTAAAGGAGAAATAACATCCAGTTCCTTCTTTATCAGCTTTGCTGCTCCTCTCATTGGGCGTCCTCAGGACCTTTTTTGTAATGCAGGCACCAAGGCTATGGTTTTGAAAGTGTTGTCCAGCGTCTCCTGGGGATCCCTGAGAACTTTGTAGGGGGTTTGTGACGTCAAAACTAATTTCATAATAAAACTAAGATGTTGTAATTTCGTACGTGATAAATATCGATAGCTGTAATCCACATAAACCAAAGCTCTTTGGGGGGAGGCCTGAATAATTTTTAAGAATGTAGGGGCTAGGTGGTGCAGTGGATAGAACACCAGCTCTGGAGTAAGGAGGACCTGAGTTCAAATGTGACCTCAGACACTTATTGGTTGTATGACCCTGGGCAAGTCACTTAACCCTGATTGCTACACCCCACCTTCCAGGGGGAAAAATGTAAAGGGTGTCAGAGACTAAATATTTTTGACAACTGCTGTATTAAAGATTCTTTGAAGGCTAGGAATGAGAGGCAAGATAGTATAATTGTTGTCAGGAAGAATTTCATTGAGTCTTGCCTCCTATGCATGCTGGATAAGTGGTTTAATCTCTCAGGACCTCATGTAATATTCTGAGTTTTATTAGGTAAGTTAAGGGTAGTTCCCTGATCTTCATCAATAGAGGGAGTTTCCACATTGGATTGGGTTATCCCCACATGGATGAAAGCATAGGTTGGAATAAAAAAATTTCTAAATGTACACTGAGGCATACTCACTGATCTTTCAAGCCAATAACTTATCTAAGAAGGGCTGGAAATAAAGCCAGACTTGAAGATGAAAATGGAAAGGACAGAACTTTACCGCAAAACAAAGCATCAGCTTGGGAAGTTGAAGCTCAAATAAGAAGAGATTCAGAGGTGTCACCACCCATGGAGTGGCAGACATTGATGTTCCAATAACCCTCCTAGGCCTCACCCCAAGACTGAACTGTGTCTTCTCTCAGGAGATGACTCTCATCTTTGCTTATCCACATGTGAACAAGCAGCATGAAACTGGGTTTTTGAAGAACAGAGTTATGCCAAACGTCTTCCAAGTTGGATCCATTTAAATTGACTGTGATCTTTAGAAATAATCCTGGGGATGAGTGATAATATTTGCTATCCACTGTTTGTTTAAGGGAATGGTTTAAGTATAGCCCCTGGGACCCCAAACACACTCACTTTTGGCCACTTCTAGGTCCATAATACTTAAAGGATAAATGCCTGGTGAGTGCGGTACCGCAGGGAGCAAGTACATTTTTGGGATGGCATGGCTGGGGGCCCTAACTGTGGCTTAGAGGAGGAGAAGAGGCCCTGAGGTTGAGCCCGCAGACAGAATTCAGAAAAAAACAGTAAAGAGGACCTGCGGCCGAGGGCAACAGGTCTGTTTCAATTAGAAAAATCACCGAGTTCCCATTCCTACTGAACTTCCTTCACCAAGCCAGGATAAACCATGCAAAATATCATAGTAAAGCCAGGAACATTTACTGAAAGTAGAATGCAAGCTAATTCTTGCTATCCATTTTCCAAAGCTATGATCTCACTACCCCGTATATTGTGGGAGTCTCATCTTCTGGGTAACCACTCTGGGATTTTCCTGTTGCCTTCTCAGCTCCATAACATGGCATCCATCAAGTCTCAGCAGCCTGTTGTCAGTATCTTCAGTATTAGATGTCTCAGGCTTCTTGCCATAGTTTCTACAAAATAGGTATTCGTGTTGGGGTGTTAGGATGAGAACTGTGAAGCATATTTTCTCAGCCCAAAAACAAAGTAAACAAAAACATCAGGACCAAGGCCTGACCACCATTTCCTTCCAGTCTTTTCCCTTGGCTTTCTCACCATAGGCTGTTAGCCTATCACCTCCTTCTCCATGTGGCTTATAGTCTTTCAAACTGGAGGCACTGAAAGCTGCTGAACTCCACCCAGGTTTCTGGGCAATGTAGTTGCATGATGGTGTTCATGCATTTTTCTGTCTCCTTCAAGTGAGAAAGATTCAAGATGGGTCTGGATCATTTTCAGGAGAAATATGAAATTTTGTAGCCTTAATCTATTTTTTTGGCTACCACAAAGCGTTGTTATGATTGTTTTGTTATATATTACAGAGACATTTTTGTCAGTTGACCTCCCTGGTATATATGCCCGGGAGTAGGAGCCTGGGCCAGATGGAATGAACAGTTTAATGACTTTTCTTGCAAGTTCTAAGTAGTTTTTTAGAATGGCTTCATTGTTCATAGCTCCGTAAATAGTGGTTTAATCAATCAAGAACATTTATTAAGCACATCCCATGGGGCAGCTAGGGGTTCCATAGGGTATAGAGCACCAGGCCTAGAGTCCGGAAGACTCATCTTCCTGAGTTCAAATCCGGCCTCAGACACTTGCTAGCTGTGTGACCCTGGGCAAGCCACTTAACCCTGTTACCTCAGTTTCCTCATCGGTAAAATGAGCTGGAGAAGGGAATATCAAAGAAAATTCCACACAGGATCACAAACTGTTGGATGTGACTGAAACCATGCAACAACATGGGGCAGCTAAGTAACGCAGTGGATAGAGCCCTGAACTCAGAGTTAGGAAGACCTCCATGCAAATCCAACAGACTATCTGTGTGACCCTGACTTAGTTACTTAACCCCTGTTTGCCTCAGTTTATTCATGTGTATAACGGGGACGAAATAGCAACTATCTCGCAGAGGTGTTGTGAAAATCAAACTAGATAATAATTGTAAAGTCCTTAGCACGTAGTAAGTACTATGGAAATGTTAGCTGTGGTTATCATTATTTTGTTCAGTCACGTCTGACTCTTTACGACCCCATCTTAGGGTTTTCTTGGCAAAGATACTGGAGTGGTTTGCCGTTTCCTTCTCCAACTCATTTGACAGGTGAGGAAACTGAGGCAAACAGGGTTAAGTGACTTGCCCAGGGTCATGCTCGGGAAGATGAATCTTCCTCGTTCCAAGCCCAGTAGTCTATCCATCTATCCTTATCATGCTAAGTGCATGAAGAAGCTAATGCTCTCAAGTCCTTGCAGCTCACATTCCAATGGAGGAGAAAACGTGCAAACAACTATTGCCAATTAATGAAATTTACAAGAAAAGCACATTTTTTTTTCTGTGTGGGAACATGGGGTACTTTAAATTTCAGGGGCTGGAGTTATAGAAGGCCCAGATGTCTAAATGAATTGGCTGGCTCAGTGAAGTTCAGAACCCAAAAAAGTGTCTAGTGAAAAGAGAGACTGTATGGTGGGAAGGTAATTACAAATAGGGCAGGAATAGAGCGCAGGCTGAACAGTCTGGAGCAGTCAAGGATAAAGTCCTATTAGGAATGCCAGTTACAGGAGCCTCAGCACAGTTTATTAGATCAGATCCGGTTGAGGTTTCCAATTATGTCCCAGGGAGCTATCGAGATACAGAGTCTGATAAGCCAGCTGTTTTAAGTTTCACTAACTTCCATGTCTTTCTCCTGGAAAGTTCAGATTATGTGGGAGGCAGATCGTGTATTAGAAAACACCAGGGCCCATCACTTAACTGTCCAGAGACTCGGTTTCCTCATCTGTAAAAGATGGACGATAATATTTGCACTATCAATGATACTGCAGGGTTTTTGTAAAGAAACTGCTTTGAAAAGCTGAGCTATCAATATTGAATAGAGTCAATAAAAATCCCTAGCTCTGAAGTCAGAGGGTCTGGGTTCAAACCCAGCTTCTGCTCCTTGCCACCGACATGATCTTGGGCAAGCCAGTAACCCCTCTGAGCCTCAATTTCTTAATTTGTAAAATGAGGCAGTTAGACTAGATGTCCCCCAAAGGTCCTTTCCAGTTTTAAATCTGTGGTCCTCGGTCCTAGGTGAACTCCCATAATAATAGGGAAGGAAGTTGTAAGAACTAATTAAGAGACTAACCCTAATGGCAAACACTAGAATCATAGGGTGGTAGATGTAGGGCTGGAAGGGACCACAGAAGCCATTGAATCTTATTTCTTCATTGTACAGATGAGATAACTAATTCGTTTAGACATCTGGGCCTTCTATAACTTGGGCCCCTGAAATTTAAAGTACTTGTTAGATAACTTGCCCAGGGTCCCACAACTAGTAAATGTCTAGAACTCAAGTTTTCCTAACTCCAAGGCTTATGCTCTATCTGTTGTATCGCCTAAAGCTCCTTATGACCTGCCAGAGATGATTGTGGGAAATACAGGAGGTGACAGATTCTAATAGATCCAAGTAAAACATAGTTGAGATTTCTATACGAAAAAGTAAGAAAGGTAAATTTAATGAAGCAGGCATGTTGGCAAGCCCATTGGTAGATATGAGAGTGCCCGAGAATTTTAAGGGATTTCCTAAGAGAGGCTGAATCAGAAGCCCCAAATGTCTGACAAGCAATGCCATCCCCTTCTCCTCAGGACAATGAGAGGCCATGCCGTGTACAGAAGGAGGGGCTCTTTTACCATCTGTGGGGACCAAGGAGTGAAAATGCCTCTCAAAAACCACAAAAACAGTGAATTAGTTGTTCCGTACAAATTTAGGGAACCATAATGAGCCCACAACGTAACATGCACAGGATACTTGCAAATTAAGGGGTCCACAAAAATCAAATTTCTTCTGGCCAGGAATGATACAACTTGTACATTTCTGGTGAAGTGTGTGAATCCTGCCTAATAAAAGAAAAAAAAGGATCTCCAACGAAAACAGTATTATCTGTTGTAGGTGGGGTGTTTCATAGAATAAGAATGAATTTAATGGTACCATTCCTAAACCCACAGAAGAGGGAAAGAAATACTCTCTCACCTTCTCACATATGTATGCATATATGCATGCATACATGAATTCACACATATAAATACATACACACACACATATATATATATATGCACACACATAGGTGTATGTATAGATATAATATAGGTATATATGTATATACCCATAAATCTAATAAATACACACATAATATATAAACATGTATGTATATGTAGGCACACAAATGACAATGCATATGTGTGTAAGTATGTATATGTATATGTGTATGTGTATATGTGTATGTACATAGAGAGAGATGGAGAGAGAGAGAAAGAACTAGACAATTTTGTGCTCTAGACAGGCAGTGTGAAACATGCTCTCAACTGGATCCCACCATGGTACAAGCACTCTGAATTTGGAGTCAGAAGACCTGGATTTGAATCCTTGCATTTCTATTTACCTCATGACTGTGGACAAGTCACTTAACCTCTGTGAATATTCTCAGTTTCTTCATTTGTAAAATGAGGGGCAGCTATGTGGTGCAGTGGATAGAGTACTGGGTTTAAAGTCAGGAAGACTTGAATTCAGATCCTGTCTCGGACATTTTTACTAGTTTTGTGGCCCTGGGCAAGTCACTTCTTAACTACTGTACGCTTCGGTTTCCTCATTTGGATAATAACAGCATCTACCTTGAAGGGTTGTGATAGGGATCAAATGAGATTATTTTTGTAAAGCCCTTAGCACAGTGCCATGCACATATTAGGTGCTGTATAAATGTTTATTCTTCTCCCCCTTCCTCATTGGTTGTACTTGAAGACCTCTGAGGTCCCTTCCAGCTCTAAAACGACATCCTCTGAACTTATGACCAGTATGTGGGGAGGGAGACAGAGACTACAAAACACCGTCAATCTCATGCTGGGGAGGTTGCCAAGGTTGGGAGGACCTCTAGGCAGTGCCAGATTGGTAAGGCACTCATATGGGTTGCAGCTGCCACCAATCTGTTAGTGTCCTACTTTCTAAAAGTTATTTTATTTTAAAGAAACTGTGATTAATATTTTTGTTTTTCAATAACATATTTCTAAATGCATCTCTTCCTTTACCCCTTCCCAAAGAGCTGCCCCTTACAATGAATAATAAAGAAAAAAAAAGTTAAGCAAAACTAACCAACTGACATATCTCCCAGATGTGACATTATCTAGTATTCCAAACTCATAGTTTCCCACCCCAGTAAAGAAGGGTAGAGAAGCACCTCCTCATATCTCTTCCTTGAGGCCAAGCTTTGTCATTATAATTTCATAACATTGTTTTGATTGTTATCATTGTTATTCTTTCATTTCACATAGTTGTAGTCATTGTGTACGTTGCGTTTTGCTGCTTCTGCTTGCTTTGCTCTGCATCAGTTCATAGAAGTCTTCCCATGCTTCTCTATTCATTGGTAAATTTACCATTATGATCATGTCATGGTTTACTTTATTATTTCCCAATTGATGGGCATCTGCTTTGTTTCTGGATCTTTGCTGTTAAAAATGTGTTGCTGTAAATATGTAGGCGCATATGGGGCCATTCTTTTTATCATTAGTCTCTTTGGTATAGAGGCCTAGCTGTAGAATCTCTGGGTTGAAAGGTATGGGCATTTTAGTTGCTCCCTTGACAAAATTCCAATTTGTTTTCCATGATGGTTGGGCCAACTCATTAATTCCAGCCATATAGAACTGGTATTCATCAGCATTGCCTCTTAACCACCTTTGCCAGTTTACTGGGTGTAAGATCAAACCTCAGAGTTGTTTTGCTTCCTGTTTCTCTTATCATTAGTGACTGGGAACATTCTTTCCCATTGCTATTAATAGGAATTGAGAACTTTTTCTTCATATCTGTTGACCACATATCTATTAGGAAATGGCCTTATTTTACATAGCTATTCTTGCTTACTGGGTTTTATGTTAATTTGTTTCTTGCAGGATTACAAGTATTGGCAGTGCCCTCCAAATCTGAGTGCCCTAGAGCAAAGCCAAGGCAGCTTCCTCTTAATTATAGCTCTGGGCAGAGACTCTGCTAAATCAGTGTTTTCATTTAACTTTCCCATCAGAAATACTAACAGAGAAGCACAGACTGGTAGCAAGGTGTGGGTGGTGATGGATTGTTATCAGCCGGTGCTAGGTTAAAAACTGTGCTAGGAAGTGTACTAAGACACCATCAATTACCCTCAGCTCATCTCTTTGCTCACTTTCTCCATGGGTTTAAAGGCAGGTTGGTGAATATGAACTGAAATATTCATGAATTACAAAGAGAAATGCAAAATTAATTCTCTCTGCTTCTGTCTCTCTCTGTCTGTCTCTGTCTCTCTCTCTCCCCTCTCTCCCCCTTCCTTATTATTTCCCTCTTCCTACTTTCCCTCTTCTCCTCCCTTCCTTCCTTCCTGTTTTTCTTCTTTCCTCCCTCCTTTTTTCCCTGTTTTCCTCTCTCTTTTTCTTCCCTCTCTCTCTTTATCTCCCTCTTTCTGTCTGTCTCATTAAACGAAGCTTCCATATACTTGTAAATCTTCATTGCTGTTTAGTTTTTTTCATTTGTGTTTGACCCTTCATGACCCCATTTGGAGTTTTCTTGTCTAAAATATCAGAGTGGTTTGCCATTTCCTTCTCCAGTTCATTTTACAGATTAGGAAAATGAGACAAACAGGGTTAAGTGACTTGCTCAGAGTCACATAGCTAGTAAGTGTCTGAGGCCAGATTTGAACTCAGGAAGATGAATCTTCCTGACTCTAGGCCCATCACGCTATCCACTGTGTCACTTAGCTGCCTCTACCTTTATATCTAAATTACCTTAAATCATAAAATTAGATAATTCACTGGTTTTACAATTTTTTTCTTTTATTGTTATTCTTTTTTATTTATTATCTTCTTTCTTTTCTTTTTATTATTATTGACAAAACCCAACAAACATGATTATTTTAATATACAAAGAACAGAAAGGAAATTTTTAAATGAAATTGTTAACTTATATAAAATATGATTTTTAAAAATTTATGTTAAATTTAACACAGTGCTCATGAAACTTCCCGGCTTGTCTGTATTCTCTTCTGAGCTTCTTTCCACTACCTCAGGTATATTTTTAAATGTTTCACTGCCACCCTTCTCTTTTTCTCCTTTTGCATCGTTATCATCACCCACCAACTACCCTACCCCTAGCAGTGCCTTCACTCAAATCCATACAGTCAAGCAACCAACTCATTGGCTCTGCCTGAATATGTATGTCTCATTCTGCATTTCTAGGGTCCCACCTTTCTACCAAGAGCTGGGAAGCCTGTTTCATTCATCACCAGCTTTTTAAAGTCACGATTGGTCACTGAATTGATCAGAATTTTGAAATCTTTCAAAGTTGTTTTCTTTTATGGACATTGTGCAAATTGTTCTGGTTTTTGCTTATATCATCCTGCATTGATTTATGCAAGTCTTTCCCCCTTTCTCTGAATCTTGTCTTATTTTTCATTTCTTATGGATATTCTATTAGAACAACTCCCTGCTAATGATCATATGTTTTATGATATCAGATGTCAGATAACTCAGACATTAAAGCAGTGCCTAGTGGCTGCAATCAGGTTGTACCTGAATTGGTTTCTTTCTGTTTTCCTACCCTCCACCCCCTCTTTCAGCAGTCGGAGGGAGAACAGGAAGGCGTATGATGGAATTAGTAAAGGGCACAGTGATCTGGGAAAGGAGAGGGAGATGGAGATTATGGGACTGGGCTCCTCTTGCTCTCACAATTCAGAGGCTAGTTCAGTCCAATTGGATCCCACCCATCTCTCTTGGGAGAGATCTCCTTCCTCTGGTTCCAGTTGACTCAGAGACCAGTAAAAAATTTTCACCTAGAAGATGACATTGAACTCTTCCTTTCTGAAGCCTTTTGCTTTTAGAGAAAGAAGTTGGAGCGGGGGTGAAATAAATAGCATTGTTGTAAATATTAGCTGCAACTGTTTAGCCTTAATATGTTGACTCTTAGGTATAGAACTGTGAATAGTTGTAAGGTAAAGAAAGGGGGTAGCAACATTCTTTCAGGGCGGAGAATCTCCTGTTTTTTTCTGGGCAGGAGGAGGTTTCTGGGAGAAGTTGCTAAGGAAGTTCACAGAGAACTACCTGGTAAAGAAATTGTTAGAAATCAGAGTCAGAATCTTAGAGATGGAAGGACTTGAGAGCCCATCAGATCCCATTTGTACCTGAACAAGAATCACCTCAGTGACATACCCAACCATTTAAAAAACTAAATTGGGGGGTGGAGCCAAGGTGGTGGCTGGAAAGCAGGGACTTGCCTAAAGCTCTCCCCCAGGATCCTCCAAACACCTATAAAAATGGCTCTGAACAAATTCTAGAACTGCAGAACCCATGATATAGCAGAGGGAAGCAACACTCAAGACCAGGACAGCATGGATGGTCACTGGGTAAGGTCTATCACACTGTGCTGGGAGCGGACCAGAGTAGAGCCCAGTGTGGGCTGTGCCCGGACCAACCAGACCAGGAGCCAGGCGGAACAGGCCGTAGAGCCCTGAATCAGTGAGCTGTGGCAGTTACCAGACTTCTCAACCCACAAACACCAAAGACAACAGAGAAGGTTAGTGGGAAAAACCGCGGGGACAGAGTGAAAGGAGTTTGTGGTCAGGTACCGCCCCCAGGGGTGGTGGAGGTGGTGCAGCTCTGAGGCTGCTTACAGAGCTACAGCTGCAGTTGCTTCCAGCCCCAGGCCCACCTGGTGGGAGGAATTAAGTGGTGGATCAGAGCAGGAGTGCAGAGCCTGCTTAGATCTGAGTCCTGGTCCGGGTTGGCAGTTCTTCGGGGAGGAGGAGCGCTGGTGTGCCAGAGCTTGGAGTGTAGAAATAGCCCTGAAAACACTAGCTCAGCCCCTCAAGCTTGGACAAAGTATTCTCTACTCTACAAGCAGTCATACCCTGACAAAAAGCTCAAGGGTCAAGTAGTTGGCTGGGAACATAAACAGGCAGTGAAAACGGGCTCAGTTTCAGACTCAGACTTTGGAATCTTCTTTGGTGACAAAAAAGACCAAAACATACAGCCAGAAGAAGTCAACGAAGTCAAGGAGCCTACATCAAAAGCCTCCAAGAAAAACGTGGACTGGTCTCAGGCCATGGAAGAGCTCAAAAATGATTTGGAAAAACAAGTAAGAGAAGTAGAGGAAAAATTGGGAAGAGAAATGAGAATGATGTGAGAGAACCATGAAAAACAAGTCAGTGACTTGCTAAAGGTGACCCCCCAAAATACTGAAGAAAATAACATCTTAAAAATAGATTAGCTCAAATGGTAAAAGAGCTCCAAAAAGCCAATGAGGAGAAGAATGCCTTGAAAGGCAGAATTAGCCAAATGGAAAAAGGAAGTCCAAAAGACCACTGAAGAAAATACTACCTTAAAATTAGATTGGAGCAAGTGGAATCTAGTGACTTTATGAGAAATCAAGATATTTTAAAACAGAACCAAAAGAATGAAAAAATGGAAGACAATGTGAAATATCTCATCAGAAGAAACACTGACCTGGGGAATTGATCCAGGAGAGACAATTAAAAAATTATTGGACTACCTGAAAGCCATGATCAAAAAAGAGCCTAGATATCATCTTTCAAGAAATTATCAAGGAAAACTGCCCTGATATTCTAGAGCCAGAGGGTAAAATAGAAATTGAAAGAATCCACCAATCACCTCCTGAAAAAGGTCCCAAAAAGAAAACTCTTAGGTATATTGTTGCCAAATTCCAGAGCTCCCAGATCAAGGAGAAAATAATGCAAGTAGCCAGAAAGAAACAATTTGAGTATTGTGGAAACCCAATCAGGATAACACAAGATCTAGCAGCTTCAACATTAAGGGATAGAAGGGCTTGGAATATGATATTCTGGAGGTGAATGGTGCTAGGATTAAAACCAAGAATCACCTACCCAGGAAAACTGAGTATCATGCTGCAAGGCAAAATATGAATTTTCAATAAAATAGAAGACTTTCAAGCTTTCTCAGTGAAAAGACCAGAGCTGAATAGAAAATTTGACTTTCAAACACAAGAATGAAGAGAAGCATGAAAAGGTAAACAAGAATGAGAAATCACAAGGGACTAACTAAAGTTGAACTATTTTGTTTACATTCCTACATGGAAATATGATGTGTATGATTCATGAGACCTCAGTATTAGGGTAGCTGAAGGGAATACACACACACACACACACACACACACACACACACATACATACATACATAGAGAGACAGAGAAACAGAGGGCACAGGGTGAGTTGAATATGAAGGGATGATATCTAAAAAAATAAAATAAAATTAAGGGATGAGAGAGGAATATATTGAGAGGGGGATAAAGGGAGAGATAGAATGGGATAAATTATCTTGCATAACAGTGGCAAGAAAAAGCTATTCGTTGGGAGGGAAGAGGGGGCAGGTGAGGGGGAGTGAATGAATCTTGCTCTCATCGGATTTGACCTGAGGAGGGAATAATATACACACTCAATTTGGTATCTAACCTCACAGGAAAGAAGGAGGAAGGAGATAAAAAAAGGGGGCATGATAGAAGGGAGGGCAGATAGGAGGAGGAGGTAATCAAAAGCACATACTTTAGAAAAGGGACAGGGTCAAGGGAGAAAATTGAATAAAGGAGGACATGATAGGAAGGAGGGAAATATAGTCTTTCATAACATGAGTATTGTGGAGGGGATTATTGCATAATGATACGCATGTGGCCTACGTTGAATTACTTGCCTTCTTAGGGAGCATGGGTGGGGAGGGAAGAGGGTAGAGAATTTGGAACTCAAAGTTTTAAAAGCAGATGTTCAAAAAAAAGTTTTTGCATGCAACTAGGAAATAAGATATACAGGCAATGGGGCATAGAAATCTATCTTGCTCTACAAGAAAGTAAGGGAAAAGGGGATGGGGGGAGTGGGGTGACAGAAGGGAGGGCTGACTGGGGGATTGGGCAATCAGAATATATGCCATCTTAGAGTGGGGAGGGAGGGTAGAAATGGGGAGAAAATTTGTAATTCATACTCTTGTGGAAATCAATGCTAAAAACTAAAAATATTAAATAAATAAATAATGATTTTAAAAAAATAAGAGAAAAGAAAGGACATTGAATCCATGCAATACTAAAGGTATAAATTTCTTTGGCCAAATGTATTCATGAAGTGTATGTCTCACTACTATGGCACTCTAAGTTTGTGTAAACTCTTAACATGGATACTGTATTTTTGGAAGAATGCATCCAAGGTATATGGGGGGGATGTTTATAAAAACTATAGAATCTTAGAGTTCTTTATAAAAAAATTTAAAAAATTATTAATACAAAAAACCCCAACTAAATCTTCCTGTGGGATTTTCTATTATAAGCAAAGCTAGGGCTGGCAGACCCTCTAGACTAGAACAAAGGGACTGGGCAGTCAGAATCATAGAATTTCAGAGGTAGAAGGGACCATAGCTGGATCTCACCTAGTTTTACCTCCCTCTACCCTCCCCCTCCCAATGCATGAATAAGCATTCTCTTTACGGAAGATACTTTCAACCTTGTGTTGAACATTTTCAAGGGGAGAGGGAATTTCTACTTGAGGTCCCTTTTTGCTCCTTAGCTATGATTCCCTGATCCCATGAACTTGCTACTTTCTGAAATGGCCTCTACCACTTTTGGACAGGTCTTGTGTTTTTTTTTCCAGACTCTCATTTTTAGGAAGGCTTTTGCTAATACCGAGCCTAACTTGGCCTGTTTGCAGCTCCCACTATTGCTCCTCAGTGTGGCCTCTAGAACAAGTCAATCTGTCTTCAAAACAGCTCTGCAAATACTCAAAGACAGATATTTTGCAATCAGGTTAAGGGGCTTGCCCAGGGTCACGCAGCCAGCAAATGTCTGAGGCTGGATTTGAACTCAGGTCCTCCTGATTCCAGGGCCAGTGCTCTATCCAGTGCACTGCCTAGTTGCCCCAGAAAGACGCCATATCTTGAAGACATGACTTCCTTCATCCCTCAAGTATTCTCCTCAGAAGGCTACATTTATTAGCTTAATGCTAGCTGATAGTTCTGTATCTCTAAATTAGAGGTCGATTAGTATCAAAGGAAGATACAGCCCGTTCTTATTTAGATAAGAGATCATTAATTACGCTGAAGGAAAAGTCCAGTGGTCAGGTTCAAAGGACACTTAGATTTGCGTCAGATTTCTCTCTGAGAAAAGGAACAAAGTGTGTTTCAGAGGTAAACGTTAGGACAACTGAAGTGGAAAAGGAGTAGCTGGGTTTTTCTATAGTATTTTGTTGCTATTTAATCAAAACTCAAAACATTACAGGGTGTCCTCAGTGAGGTCCCTGATTGTTCAGAGGACGTTGGCTTAATAATCCATACAGGAAATAACTAAATGGATGAAAAAAGCCTGTGCATAGATTATGAAGACTTAACTGTCCCCTAAGGGTAGGGAAGATAGCCAGAGAAAGCAAGGAACACAGACAACATCAGGCTCAAAAATGCCACTTAGCAGATGTCACTAATTAGAGATCCATTTGGGTTCATAGCTGTATAGCTGAAAGTGACCTCAAAGGCCATCAAAGTTTAATTGCTTATATTTGTGTTCTTAGTGCTTACCATAGAGCTTGCCCCATAGTAAGCACTTAGTAATTCATCCATCCATCCATCCATCCATCCACCCACCTGTCTGTCTGTGTATCTGTCTGTCTGTGTATTATCTATCTTCTATATCTTTTTCCTGTATGCAGATAGTTTGTCCAAATTTTGACATATAGTTGGTCCATTAAGTTAATATACCAGGGCAGCTATTTGGGATAGGCATAGCATATAGACAGTGAGTTGGTCTCAGAATTATATAGGAGATAGAGAATGGGCTGGATTACATTTGGCAAATTGTGCAGTGCTTTTCACCATCCCAAATTATGCCCTTGTGCAAAGATCCATGATTTCAACACAAATGTTCTCCTAGCAAGAGTCAGCTTGGTGACATGGTGGATAGGAATTGGGCTTGGAATCAGGAAGACATGAGTTCAAATCCAGCTTTAGACATTTACCAGCTGTGTGACCCGGGAAAAGTCACCTAACCTCTAGCTGTCTCATTTGCCTCATCTGTAATAGGAGGATAACCATAATGCCTACCTCCTGGGGTTGTTGCAGGAATAAAGATATTTGGAAAGTTCTTTGTAAACCTTAAAGCATTATATAAATGCTAGTTATTATTATTCTTAGCGAGAGGCTCTGTGTAGTTATAAATCTTGATATATCACAGTCCTCCAGGGATCAACGTTTCAAGTGACCTGAGGGTCAGTGAAGGTGTGTGGTGGGCACAATCAGGTTGTAGGCTATTTCCCATACGGCCCTATGCAGAAGAAATCACATGAGGAATATCACTGAGGAAATATATGATTGGAAGAGGAGGTGGATTGGTCATACAGTGAGAGGAAGGAAGAGGGGGAAGGGTAAGGAAGGGTAAGAGGAGTAAGAGGATTTCACTACTAGCTATGAAATGTACAAAGACCTAAAGAAAGGCCTTCCCAGTACATCGGGTGTGTAACCAATGAAGGCTTTATGAATGAGCACGGACAAGGAAGATTGTGATCTATACTCATGAAAGGATTGTAGTCTTAGAGGTGGAAGGGACTTTTGGGGTTATTTAGTCCCTCATTTTACAGATGAGGAGATTGAGGCACACACATGTTAAGTGACTTGCCTAAGGTCACTCAGCGAGTGTCTGAGGCAGGGTTTAAAACCAGATCCTCCTGACTACCCCACTGCTTCTGGCTGAGATCATGGCTCTGTCCAACTATTTTAACATATCTTATTGTTATTTTTATGTAATCAATCATCTCCCAGATGTTAACTGCTCTCAGATGATCAGTTCCTTTATATGTGAGCTCATGCATTCATTCTATACTCTAAGGTTCCATGATTCATCGGGATAGGTATTCCTTTTCTTAATATCTATAGATTACAACCCCTTCCATACCTAAATGGTAAATGGTATTCATAAGTTAGATGAAAAATTTGGCAGCGATTGTTTTTTATTTTCTTTGTTTGTCCAGTATTTAACACAGTTCCAGGCATATAAAGTAAATACTTAATAAATGCTTGTCGATGGGCCAAGTCTCTGATAATGAACCTTTCTGAATATAACCAAGCTTAGACAATCTGTGCCAGGCTTCTACTTGATCTAATTTCAAATTAGTTGAGTCTTCTAAAGCTTATACTGTTTTGGCATAGGCTTTAAGAATTGCCTCCATACAATTAGTTGGATTTTTTATTTGTCATCCTCCATTCTAACAGGAGGATTCAGTGGGCAGACTCTAGGAAAGAGCCTTCTGTTGGTCCTGACATGTCAGAAGAGAAGGCATTGCGTGTGTCCTTATCATTCCCGTGAACATTGGAGCGATGGCCTCTGGATCTCATTGATCCTCTATCAGTTATAATAAGCAAGTTGAGTCAAGGTTGAAGAGAATCAGAGAAATTGAGACCCCTTGTCACTACATTCCCAGTAGGGCCTTTCTTTGTTTTGTTGTTTCAAGTGTAGAATTCTTTTACTCAAATTTGTTGTATCATTTGTTAAAAACAGTTATGTATTGTCACACCTTCTCATAATTGGTCAGTGGCCCTCCATTTTACTCCAATTTGCTGAGGACTTATTGTCCTAAGTGTGAATGGTGGGGAGAGAAGGGGAGAAGAAGATTGATTTCAGTGTTCATAATGTTGAAGTTTCTGAACTCTTCTATGCATTAGGAAGGGGGAAAAAGTCTCTGGTTTATTGGGAGAAAGCATGGAATGAGTTCTTGGTATCCAAATTCCAACGTGGTTGCATAAGTTTCATTGTGTGCCTTGGATGGGATGTGGTGAGGTTTTTTTGTTGGTCGGAACTGTCCCCTTCCTCTCCCATAACTTTTCTCCTCTGAGACAAGTTTCTGAAACTTGTGGTTAATATCCACATAATTAACAACCTTAAACAGAATGTTCTAGTGTAGACCTGGGGACATTTGTGAATTCATCTTATTTTTCAAATTCTGATAACAATATTTCAATATAATAGTTTTCCTTTGTCATCTTGTTATTTTATTTTATAAATTTAAGAGCATTATTCTGAGGAGTGGTCCATAGGCTTTACCAGATTACCAAAGGGAGCCTATGGCACAAAAAAGAGCTAAGAACCCTGGGTTCAAATCCTTTTACACATTTGGTTCTTATTCATATTGACTGTGTGACCCTGAGCAAATCACTTACCCTCTTGGTTTGGCTTCTCATAGTCTCTTAAACGATAAATCGTAGTGAAGATCCTGACCTACATTGGTAAAGAGAGTTTTCCTTACCTAGGATTCCCTATAACAGGGAAATAACAAGGTCATTTTCTGCTACCAACTGATGGTTCGATGGATAGATTGCTGGGCTGGGGGTCAGCAAGACACTTAGTAGCTGTGTGACCCTGGGCAAGTCACTTAACCTTTCTTTGCCTCCGTTTTCTCAATGGTGAAAAGGACACCATAATTGCATTTACCTCACAGGGTTATTGTGAGGATCAAATGTTGCTGTTGTTGTTCATCCTTCATTCTCATCACGAAGGTGATGTCTTGACTTGAGCTTGAATTGGATTCCAGTGAGGCAGACCTGCACAAGGTCATCAGCCTCACTCTCTCCTCAAATGACATAATATTTGTAAAAAGCACTTAGCACAGTGTCTGCCAAGCAGTTGGGGCTTATTCTTTTCCATTTCTTTCACCTCCAAACTCACAAAATGCTTTTCTTTCTTTCTTCTTGGCCGGTCTTGGATTCTTGATTATGTGGGCTAGTCTTCTTTGCCTTGCCAGGTATTGCCACCATGTGCTACACCGTCATGAGCTGTCCTCTTCAGCTTAGCTCTTCCTTTCCGTTAGAGAAAAGTCCAGACACCTATAGTATTGAATGTTGACAACATACTCACGAGAGAAGAAGGGGACAGTTCTGACCCACAAAAACCTTACCACCACCCCCCCCCCAAGGTACACAATGAAATTTGTACAACCAAGGTGGAACTCAGACACCTAGAACTTCTTCCATACTTTCTCCCAATAAACCATAGAGACTTTTTTTTCTTCATGATGCATGAGAGAGTCAAGGAGATATCCTTTGTTAGGAGAAATGAGACCCTGGGTGACTGCGCTATATACAATTTAATGGCTTATTAAAATTTTAGAAATCATTACCAAGAGTAAGGGGCAAGGGGGAGGGCCAGAAATGATAACAGTTGTTTTGGTATTGCAGATTCTGATTTTTTTTACCAGTCTTTTCTTTTGATTGTTAAATTATCAGTCCTAGTGGAGATTTACAGATTTTCAAAGAGGAGTGTTTCATGTTTTATTCTCTCTTCACCAACTAGAAGACAGGCATGGGAGGAAGGTTTTGCTCTAGGCTGGTCATCCCAAGTCAACAGCAGACCTGGGAAGAGCCTTAGAATCCTTGATTTCTACTTCTTTCCTCTCAGGTCAGAAGGCCACTCAGGACTCCATGTGTTACATTATTCATCCAATCTTAGCCTACAATAACAGGCTTATTAGTATTACTTCTGGTATTGTGCACACATTTAGGGGACAGGCAGCCAAAATTAAACCAGGCTTAACAAGGAGAAGTTCGACAGTCACGTTAGGAATATTTAGAGGGACATATCCTGCCCTCAGATGCACACACATAATTTCCATTGACGTCAATACTTGTGGCTCACATGTATCCGATGGCAGGATCTGGCCCTTAGAAATCGAATTAAATAATTCCCTGTGTGAGACACCAGAAAGTATCTTAGATCTGCTGAAAAGGACATGCTACGAACCACGAAAGGGAAGATTTTACGCATCCGTGTCAACGCCAACAACTTAAGATGACCCAGAGTTGAAAAACATGGACCTACCCATTTGCCTCTTAAGTCAGTGAACATTTGTGATGTGCAAATATGTTTTTAAGAGTAAACAAGATTTCTTTTTTCCTAACCATGCCAAGAGACAGATTCAGTAAAGACTTCATTCTTTCTTTTACTGATCCATGCATTTGTCGCCACTAAAATGAAAAGCCTAACCCCCTTCCCTGCATAATATTCCAAACCTTCCCTTCCTGCACTTTTAGGTTTGAAAGGTGTTGAAGCTGGAAAGAACTACAGAGTACATCTAATCCAACCCTCATTTAAGAGAGAAAAATGGAGGCCTACAAAGATGAAATAATTTGCCCAAGGCTGGGCATCTAATGGGTGGGGGAACCAGGACCCATGAGATCATAGATCATCATGGAATCATAGATTAAAGATCCAGAGCTGGAAGCAATCCCAGTGACTATCAAGTCTAACCCTCTCCTTTTACAGATGAGGAAACTGAGGCCCAGGGACATTCAGTGACTTACCTAAGCTCACATAGTGATCATCGGAAGTGGGATTCGAACTCATGTTTTCTGTGCTCTCATACCTGGCAGGCCGTATTACTGATCCTCTCTTTTCCCTCAGGAAGGGCCAATAGTAACATCCCATTAGGACCATGCTCTATGTTTATGTATGCTCCTGGACCAGGATGGCCAATGCCCCCTGTTGACAGAACATAGAGAATGCTAAACTTAATCTGAGTCGGAAGTTGCCACATTCCTGGGATGAAAATATCTTGAATTAGAGTAATATTTAGTGTACTTTGGGGCATATTTATGGGAAAATAATATTCAACTCACTTTTCTGAGCCTTGGGGTAGATGGAGATTGGGCTCTAGTCTGTGGAGGTCCATGAATTGTCTTTTCCTGCACCATAGGAATAGCTCAGGAAAGGTTTTTTTCTTCTCTGTGGCTATAGAAGGTACAACATGCAGAAACGTGAGGTACTGAAGAAGGTGACAAGAGTAATTATCTCCTAATAAACAATCCATAACTTTTATATGTGGAGTTCACACTTGAACACCAACTCTTCAAATGAAAAATTATTTTATATATTGTTATAATCAAACCATTTAAAGTGGCATTCCAGGTAATGATTTTCTCTAGTATTTATTTCTGGGTTACTTTTCCTTTAGCCACACGAAAGTACACTTTACTGGCTATTCCTTAGTTTTGTGCCATCCCTAGACTCTCATGGAACAACCCTGCAATCTGTCTTTTGACCTCAATTTAACTGCAACTGCTCCCTCCAAGGCCACCAATGATCTCCAATTGTAAATCCAATGGCTCATTCTTTCCTCCTTTTTTTTTTGATCAATCAACAGACATTTATTAAGCCCAGCTTTGTCATCTTTTGTTTTGGTTACCAGGAGCTCCCCACTGCAGCACCCAACCCAGATTTGTTCTCCCCAGAAGGGCTGCGTTTTTCCAAAATGACCCGCCGTAGTCCATCTCCCTTGTCAAAAAGCTAGTGCTCTCATTGAACTCATTAGTAATGTACTTTCTTGGGAGGAAAGCCTTTAGGTCTCCATTTTTCACCAAATGTTTTTTTAAAAAAATAATCCACAAAGAAATGGAGGTCTTTAAAAATGTTTCAGGGATACTTATTGCAATTTCACAGCCATTTATTGATTTATATATTCTTCCAGTTCCACTAAGCCTTCCTTTATAAGGAAGAAATCAGTTAAATGAAAACTAAAAACTAGTAAAACACCATGTCTGATATTGAGTATCGTGAAAGCAGTATCCCACCCTTGCAGCTACCTCCCTCCCTACCTAGAGAAGCGCATTTGTTTCACCATCTGTTCTCTAAGATCAAGAAGAATGATTGAAATTAATCTGAATTCAGCTACCTTGGATTTTCTTTACCTTTTAGCCACTTGTATGATTTTAATGATCTGGCCTGCTCTAGAATAGAATTTGAGAAAGACAGCGAGTTCACTTCCATTATTGTCACTGAGGATGCCTTCTGGATGCTTATTCTCATAAGGATTTTGCAGAAATAAGAAAGTAAATGTATGGGCTGGTAATTACTGATGATTTCTTCACGGCTCTTTTCAGTGGCAGTACTGTCTGTGATTATTTCCTTTTGTTCAGTATCTTTTCCCCTTTCAAATATCTTGAGAAATTAATCCCTTGATACTTTCTTCCAACCTTACATTGTCTCCAACATGCAGCTACTCTGTGCGTACACACATTCATCCAAATCCATTTTTGTCATTGTTGTGTTGCTCTATTGTTTTAGGCATCTCTTACTCTTTGAGGTTTTTTGTTTGTTTGTTTTTTGGATGGGTGAGGCCCAAAGTCACACAGTAAGTGTCAAGTGTCTGAGGCTGGATTTGAACTCAGGTCCTCCTGACTTCAGGGCTGGTGCTCTATCCACCATTCCACCTATCTGCCCCCATATAGAGTTTTCTTGGCAGAGATACTGGAGTGGTTTGGCATGTCCTTCTCCAGCTCATTTTGTAGATGAGGAAACTGAGGCATACAGGGTTAAGTGACTTGCCCAGGGTCACAGTTAGGAAGTGTCTGAGGCTGGATTTGCTGATTCTTCTGGACTCCAGGCTTAGCACTCTCTCCACTTCGCCACCTCGCTGCCTTTCCATTTTTAGTTTTCTTTAATGTCTTACCATTTCCCTTTTCTCATTCAGCACAAATCAGAATGGGGACATATAGTATGTATCATTCCTTTCTCAGCTCTCTTTTTAACTCTCTAGACTTCTTTCTCCACCATGACCCAACCTTCTCACCCTGGAAGACCACCCTGCCCTAGCAGTCCTTTCTCTGATTAGTCAGCTCCTCCTGGAACTTCACTTTTAAGGAAAGTGTCCATACTAGCCATGTTCACTCCTTCATCTCTCTCTGGACCTCTTTCTCTACCAGGCCCAGGAGCAGGTACCTTTTTCCCTTTCTCTCAGCCAGGCCCCCTCAGCTTTTCAGCTTTTTTAATGTTGTCTTTCCACATTAGGATCTAAGCTCCCTAGGGGCAAAAATTCTTTATTTTGGCTTGTATTTGTATTCCCAGAACTTAGCACAGTGCCTGACACATGGTAACACATGCTTGTTGGCTGGGTGATATGTGTAGTATTTTATCTATCTAATTCTCCATATATAGAGAGTTGGACTAAGCTTTAGATCTATGATCCTGTGATGTATTAAAGAACAATGCAATGTCCTCACTGTCATTGATGAAGACAATTGTTGATGGATCTTTTCCATTTTCATCTGTTTGTCTCCTTCTAGTTTCCACTTTAAAAGCTCTTGGGATGATCAGCCTTGATTCTCACATCAAGATGTCTGCAAACTCACTCTTTCCTCCTCTTTTTCTTTCTGTTTTACGAGAAAACTGCTCATAATCTCCCACTCTTCTTTTTCTGAAGGCTTTGCAAATGATTATATTTTAAGCCAGCCTTGCCCTTGGCTGTTTGTGATTTGTGATTTAGTAAGCATGGGAAAGTCCTAGGGAACTACTTGAGGCATGTCAATGTAAATTGACCTGCCCAGAATATCATGGGCAGCAAACATCAGGTTTGGGGTTTGA